>NW_010180712.1:0-38997 GCF_000695765.1 Mesitornis unicolor | reverse complement strand
GGGGGTGAGGCCCTGCCCGGTGTGGGTGTGTTTATTTCTGCGTTTATCGGGATTAACGAGTCTGGGGGACGAGGAGGGGGAGCGCTGGGTGAGGGGGCTCCGTGAGAAGGAAAGAATGCCCGGGGCTTGACGCGGGAAAGGCGCGGAGGGAGCTGTGGCTGCGGGGGGGGCTCCGGGCTCTTGTCTGCCCCTGCGCCGGGGGGCACACACCCCTCCAGTGATTTTTGTTTGGGTGGGTTTTTTTGTTGCTAGAGTGTCGTGTCTGTTTAATGCTCAGTAGAGGAAGGGCTCTCGGAGAAAGGTTTAACTTGTTAACCTTGTAAATAAACGTGAGATTGGGAAATATTTAACCGAAATGAACACAGAGCCGAAATGGGCTGAGGTCTTTAAAAGATGCACTTATTTTTATGTGTGGTAGGTATGGAACTGTGAAATGAATATTTTATGCAAATGAATTTAATCACAACATTTTCAGTAGCAGAGGAAGGGGTGGGGTTTTTCTTTTTTTTTTGTTCTCATTTCTCTTTCTAAAGTGTGAAAAGAAGGTGAGCAGAATCAGCAAAAGTAGTAGGAGGTAGACAACACTAGAGGCTTCATTGCTGAAACTGGCTGTTCAAGAAATTGCTGGGAAGAAAACAATATGATTCATTGTTGAAGTGTCTTTTCCCTTAGATTTATTTTTACACGCTGGTTGCAGTTATTTTGATTTACTGGCTTCTTATGCTGTTTCCTTGAAGCAGTAATGTTCTTGGGGATTAGAAGCTCAGAACACTTTTTGCAGTCAGCAGGCTGCTGTCTGTTTACTCCTGTTACATTGACCAATTATTGAAATCAAAGATATTATTTAACTTGAGCACCAATGTGGCTGAAATGAGGAACCTCAGCTGCTGGTTCTTACTGCTATAATTCAGTAAAAAAGCTGTCTCAGAACAACTGTGAAGTGCCATAATTCAAATAGTCTGCCAGCTCTTAAATATGGTTTTTAACCAGACAAATAGGACCCCTGTGTCAAAAGAAGTAGTTGTTGGTTGTAAAAGGCTTGTGTCAAATTACCAATTAATGTGCAATGTATAATGTGGGTTTTTTTTGTAGTTCTGGTGTTATTAGGCAAACATTTTAGTCTTTTGTACACTGCTCCGTCAGAATTGAGAAATCCCCGGTGGTTAAGAGGGGTGGAAGCATTTCTATAATAATAAAAGCACTTCTGGTAAATATGTCTTACCTTGGTTTTACTCCTTGAGTTTGCACCATAAACTGAGAACTGGGGCTGATTTCGGTGGCCTGGGTTGGGTAGACAGCGATTTTGGAGGTTTGTCTTGTGGTGGTTTAGGTCTGGAGGGAAGAGGAGGAGGTGGATGCACACAATGCCCAGGCTTGGGAGCTCATTGTTCTTTGCCGTACACTCTGCTGTGTTTGGGACCGTGCTCTCACTCAAACGTGGTGTCTCTTTCTTTTGAGAAGTGAAAGACAGAGAACAGGAAGCATTTTCTACATCTTTCTTCCTTCCCCTGGATGGCCTTTTGGTAACCTTGTGAAAAAGCAAAATAGTAAATTTGAAGCTAAAGGGCGCCAAAACGTTCTGTGTGTTTTTCTCCTCCCCTCCCAGCGCTGGCTCTGTTTCTTTCTTCGCCTGTAAGTGAATACAGAGAGAGAGGGAGCACATGAGGTGAGACAGGGAAGCACGCTCTTTTCAACCCCTTTCAACTTACTTTCATGTTCTGCCTTCTCTCCCCAAAATAAAAACCCCAGCTGGCTTGAAATAAAAATAGCAGTCCACCTCAGATTTGTGTAATAGCTTTGAGATGTTTGGTCTGGAGGCTGCTGTCAAGGGAGACAGCTTCAGATAAATGCGTTGGGATGGCAGAAGTAAAAGGAAGGGTGCAGAGGTCGACTGCAGTGCGTACAGGGTTTCCTTTCTTGATGGTTGTTTCATGTTTGTTTTTACAGCAGCGTCTGTAAAAATAATAATAATAGTAAAAAATCATAGCATATCTCAAGTTGGAAGGGACCCATAAGGGTCATGGAGTCCAACCTCTTGCTGCTGTGGTGTGTGCCGAGGCTGGGAAAGAGCCACGGCTGCCCAAGGACTTGAGGCACTCCCTCGATTAGGTTATTGAGGTCTGGTAAAATCTCGGTTATCTCCTTGGTAACTTCAGCTAACTGGTGATACTGAGGTGTGCAGAGGGGGTAAAATGTAACACGGGGGTTGAGGAAACGATGCCAGTGTGCTAGATCCTTTGGGAAATAGGCAGCAATGACTGTCCTAGTGTAATTGTGAGGCCTCTTAAGTTTTGTTCTTCACTCTTCAGCTGAGTTCAGTGTATAATTGGGGTAAATGACTCCAGTTTCCTTACCTGGATAAAATGTGGTGATTGCCTCTGGATTGAGGCCACGTTTTAAATGTTTCCACTGCTCATATAGCTTTGGTGTGACTAGTGATAATTGTAACGTTATTGTAGGCTGTTCTCTGCATGAATGCTTGATTTGAGTTCATAGAGAAGTACAGTGAAATATTTATGCTGCCTCTTTGTGGCTTTATGATTGCTATGGCACGTGAATTTGTACTGTGGGGTGACAGAGAGGGATAACTCTTATCTGGATAAAGATCTTGATATCCCTATGCAAAATGGGAAGCATTTATCGGGCAGAAAAAGTAAGTGGCGCTGGGAGAGACAGACCTGCTCAAACAGTAGCTGGATTAACAGACAGTGATTTATTTGCATCCAGGGGGTTGTTCTACATCAGTCGGGGTCTTGTATGCGTGCAGAAGTCCGTCCTGTGGAGTTGTGGGTATGGATTCAGTGCTGCCGCAGCAAAAGGCTGATAACAATATTCACAAATCTGAGGAGATATGGAGTGTGTAATTCTTAATGCTGATTACAGCTTACGTGAGAAAAATGGCATTCTGATGTTGCAGTTTAATAATTGACCTTTTTTTTTTTCCACTACTGTGCTACTTGTAAATCTACTATCATAGCTCCGAAGTGCACCTCTGTGTTCTGGCCATACTGGGCAGTTGTTTTGCCCATAAAGAAGTTATTTCACTTTTTGGGAGTAGGGAAAAAAAAAGTGTGTTATGAGCATATAGAATTTAGCAAGTCTGTGTTGCTGGCTGTGCAATGGCACAGCAGAACCTGTGTTACCCTCTCAGCAGAGCTGTTCATACATTAAGATTGCCTGAGGGTAGCTTTGATTTTATTACGTGCCATATTTAAGGACACTGTAGGCTTCAGTAACATGTTACGCTGTGGTGTTGGCTTAGGAACACAGTACTCACATTGTAGTGAATTTCTAGTTTAAATAATGCCGGTTGGAAAACAATTAGTTACTATGCGATCCTGAAATGAGATGAGTGGGCAGTTATATAAATTTAAAAGGGTTGGTTGGGGTCGAAGTTAACCATTTAAAAAAACCCGAAACAAACATCTCTCTAACTTTCTAATTCATAGCTTTTTGGATTGTTTTTTTTGGTGTCCTCGCTAGATTAACTATTTTTAAGGTTCAGCTATTTTCACTCCGGTTTAGCTGTGGCAATATATTGCAGTTATTTCAGTTGCATGAAGTCTAAACAAATCATCCTGCTTGCCTCAAAGGGGATGCACAGTATTTGACTTTAGCACAGAGCTTAAATTTAAATCAATAGGCTTAAAATACGGCGTATTTTAAAAAAAAGACCGATCTTGGAACCAAAACAGAACAAAAACTGTATTGATTGGAGAGCTGTTTATTTAGTGTGCTTTTTTTAAAGCTGCTTGAAATGAAGCTTGTACTCCACTGATGTTAAGTTGGTTTATTGCAATAGGGAGGCTGGTGGTGGTGGTGGTGGGGAAGGTATTGGAAGATACAAAACTGCAATTTAAATGCAGTTTGGAAATTTTTTTTTCAGCAAGTTGCTAGGATGAAAACCCAGGCACTTGTAGTGATAGGAGGTGTTAGGGAGCAGGATCTACAACGCAGTATTGTGCTCTTTTTGTTCCTTTGCCAGCAGCGCTTTACACCAGCTTTTATAACGTTGGTAGCTGTGCCCAACTGCTCTTTTCAGAGAGGCTGATGTATGAACAAAGGAGCAAACAAGATATGAATACTGTGCTGGCTCCTTTTGATTTAGAAATCTACTGGGGCAAGGAATTGCTGTAAGTGACTGGAAAAAAAGCCCCTAACATTGAAATATTAGCTGACTATTCCTGTTTCAATAGGTGTTGTCTGGTTTTTTGAGGGTTTTTGTTTAATACAAATGTCTGTTTAGTTCACTGAGTATCCAAAATAGTGCATTGACGTACAGAAAAGTGGAACTAGCTTGGGTACAAACATCACTTTTCTTTCTATGCCTAATGGGGATAATGATGGCCTTTTTTTGGTGACATTCTTAGAAATGTGTGCATGAAATGCACTGTAGCAGTGCTGATGGTGTTTCTCTGAATCCTAGGCATAAAGGGTTGCGTTTGTATTTGGCATCTTAATTCTGCTGAAAGTGCAGCTCCGGAAATGTAGATCAGCTTATGTATTGTGTAAATTGGATAGGTTACAATAATTTTTATGATTGAGTTACCAAAAAAACAGGCGATTCTTTGAACATATACGTTATCTTTTGTTCTTCCTGCAGAACACGACTGAGAGGCGAGTTCACTGCTTTAAGATTTGAGATAAGTGGGAGAAAATGACTGCTCATTAATTTTGAGGTCTTAGTTAATCTGTGTATTTAATCTACTTGTCTATATTTAAAAAAAAAATCATGATATTATCAGTCCCTGATACTGAGAGTCAATTTTAGCCCGTTTCAAATATAACAGGATTTCTGTGGTCTTTTCTAGTGCATGCAGTGAAGGCTGTAGTGTAAATTTATTTTAATGACCAGCAGCACTAATGAAACTTGTGTTCTGGTACCTCTTCTGAGAAGACAAGGGCTTTTCAGTCCTGAATTTTGCCCCCTTCATCCTTGTTGCCAGTTATTTCCTGTTTTTCCCCTATGCTTCATAACACTTGAATGGGCAAGTGGCAGGGATGTGCCTATGGACTCGCTGCCTGCCAAGGGAAACCGAAAATGCTGCTTTCTGTCTGGCCATGCCTTAGAGGGGATGCAATTAATTAGAGAGTTTTTTCCTACCCATATGCTGGCTTGCAGAAAACTTTCAGGAATGTTGGTTAATGCAGAGAAGACTGTCATCTTGTTTGAAATTCATTATGCACCAGAAATTCCTGGCATGAAATGAGAGGATACGGGAACTGGGGAGGAGGGAGGAGGGGGAGGTGAGGTGGTTTAGGGAAGTTGAATTTCTCTGAGAAGCCAGGTTAAAGACAGAGAGAGGAAGTTCTGTCATCTTGTGGGAATAAATATTTCTGTCTGCGTGATGAGCAGTTTCTCCTTTACATTCGTGTTTTTGATATGAGCAACTGTTTTGGGGTGGAAACAGACAAGTTCTTGGGCACTTGGCCCATCTTCCTGCAGATCTTCCTTCCTTTTTTTGGAGCTGTTTGGAAACACTCTTCGTCATCAGCTGGTCTGGGAGCAGGCATCTCGTGCAACTGTCTGTTAAAGTATATAGGGGAAACATTCTTGTTATATATTATGCCAAGAATAAGTGAAAACATTAAGGGGCAGAATTTCTTATTCTTGAGAAATCACTGTTAAAATCCTGGGAAACCAAGCTTTTGTTTGGTTTGTTGTGGCTTTTGGTGTATGCATTTTTTTTGGGAAATGGATGAGGGAATGTACCCAGGGACTGGGGATGGTGTTGATCATACACATCATGATGCACATAATGTGTGTGTATGTATATATATAAATATATTTGTGCCTGATGTGAGACAAGGGCACTTTAATGAGTCAGTGTAGGCTAAGTTGCTCTGTAAGCTAATGAATGTTAGATATGCAGCAAGTGCTCATTCTGAATGACAGTGTATGTGAGAGATGCTGATTTTCTTTCCCTGAAGGCCAGGTACCTTCAAGCAGCCCTGTTTACTTCTAACCTTTAGTAAATGGCTCTGGGCACTGAACTCAGAGCGGCTGTGACTCACGGGAGCTCATCTGTGCATTTATAACTTGACTCAGCAGTCTGGGTAGTACTACTCAATCCAGAACCACCCAGGTATTACATCAACTGACAAATTGCCTTGTTTTAGCCAGTATCTTAAAAATTTTAACAACAGGTATTTGTAATGTTGGCAATAGAAGCTTTAGTGAAGAAAGGTTTTAAGTTTCCTTTAAGTGAGAAACAGTTAAAAGCATGTATAGGCTGCGAGAGAGCTAAAATGTACAGTGCATAGTAGACTTGGAGTGCTGGAGTTTCAGCTAAAGGCACTGAGTCAGACTTGTGATGCCAGAGATGGGTCTTTTCTGTCCTGGGCTACTGGGAGCTTCTAAGGCTCAACTTTGTTTTAAACCAGTGCACTTAGGATAATTGCAGAGTGATCTAGACTTGAGTGTCCTGGTGTGGTGGAATAGGGAGTTAAAAAAGAATATGATGGCTTCTGTCAAAGCTTACTATTTTGGCAACCAGTTTATTCCTTTGTTAGAAGAAAAATGACAAGTTTAGTAAGATATTATGTATTACAGAATGTTAGAGGATTGGCAGCTTTGCGTGAAATATTGAAGTTATTAAATATGTGTCTTAAGGATTACGAATCTTAAGAAAGTGTGTATGACGTGAGCCTGCTGATACCAACAGCCACAAGGGACTGGAGTACATGGTGTTGATGCTAAAATGCCTCTTTATCTTTTCCTTGATTTACGAGGCTTCATCCATTCATGCATGTTAACTTGAAAAGTGTCATGAATATGAAAGTGATGGTACATCACAGACTTTTAAGTGCTCTAAGGGTTGTATTTCTCCAGGAATTATACCCTGTAAAAAGTCATGGTCCTCAGGCAATTGGGACCTTCAAATTTGCTTTGAATTAAGAAGGAGCACTTGGCAGGTGGGAAGGTTCTTCAGAGCAAATGCTTCGTGGTCATAGGGTGGACACACATCAAATGCTTTTTCCATGCTTCAGTATGATCTAGAAATGAAGTATGAAAGGAACTTCTTAGTATGGAAGAAGTAGCATGAAATTATATTAGTGAAGTTGCTTAAGATGTATCTGGTTAAGGCTCGTATCTGACAAGATTCTGCAAGGAAAGTTTTGCCTTGTTCTCAGTGAATTTAAAAATGAGAGAGAGCACAGGTTCTGTAGGTAAACAAAGCAGAAAGAAATTTAACAGCAGATGTGTGTTGTCCTGGTGCTTTCTCTCTGTGCCAGGAGGAGGCATCTTGTATAAAAAGCAGTGTGATGTCTCCATTAGAGATCTCTGAATGAGGTCAGTGCAGGAGACTTAAACACTTAATCCTCATTTTTACAAATGGGAGTGAGATGCAGGAAATCTAATTTATGTCTCCAAGGTCATTCATTTTCACGAAGCTTAGTGGACTGACCGCTCCTCAAACCACTGAATTATGCCTTCTAATGTGAACCTTTCATATGAGGAACTTTACCCAATGATAGAACAAATGTGAAGGTGTCTGTACATTTAAAGGTTTCTGTGCGTCACATGCCCAGCCGGTAAGAGCCATCAGGAAACAAACTGGTGATTAATGTGAGCGTTTGAGGATATGTTTCTTTTTCCATGGGTCTCAGTCACTGTCACAGCTTACCGTCCTTGGCTGGCTTTGTTAGACACAGTGCTGTGAGCAGAATATTTGCTCATTCTTCTGGTCGGAAAAAGTAATTTGATTCTTATTTCCTGCTTCTCTTCATGTTGAATAGACTTAGTGTCTTTTATTGTTGAATTTTATTGTCTAACTGCATGCTTCTTTCCATGTCTGTAATATGTGAAAAATGAAACTGGCTCTGCTTTGTACGTCGCTCCTCTCTGTGCAGGCTTGCCTCAATTAATGAGAGCCCTGTTTGCTGCTCTACACTAATTATTCATCAGATAACGACTTCCATAGCTTTTGTCCCAAAGTACAAGTTTCGTAAGATGTGGAAAGTAATTACTTTTGTGTATGTTTAGTGAAGTCTTCTGAGTCCTGGTAAGTTATATTCACACTTTTCCTTGCTGGGACTTTTCTGAGGCCCTAATGCACGTGTCAGATAATCTTGAATAGAAACAAAGGGATTATTAATGAATGAGGCCTCTTGTTTATGACGTTCTGTTTGAAATTAAATATGTTTCCTGCATTAAATCCCAAAGATATTTTAATTAGGTCATATACTGAATTCCTGAAGATGATAAAGGGCCGTGTCTCAGTAGACAACAAGAAAGACTGGAAAGATTGCGTGTTGCTAATTCATAACAAGAATTTCAGTGTCGTTGGTATTGCAATATTTGGACTGTGGTCGAGGCATTTTAAAGAAAACCACATAACTTGTTGCATGACCCTGAGTTGAACATTGCAGTTGTTTCTGTGCTTATGAAATAGGTGTGGTGATATTTTGTCGTCGTTATCAGGAAGATTTGCAGATGTGAAGCAATATGGAAGTGTTAAATTTTTTATGTCTGCTTACTTTGATAATCTGAAAATGCATGTCAACGGAGTTTACATTACGTGTTTCCTCTCTGCAGCGGTCATGAAATAGCTAGTTAATGCTTTAAAAAGAGATCAATAAAATTTCTCCCAAACCTAGCAGCTTGGCCACCCCCTAATACAGAGAGAACTTGACTTGATAGCTCTGAGTCATGAAAGTCTGTGCTGTGGCAAACCTTTGGCTTCCTTTCTGTGGTGTGCTATTGTTTGGTATAGAGGACCAGCAAGCTATGAAATAATGATGAAATATGTGGTGATTTTTTTTTAATGGTAGTTTATGCTCAACAGCAGGTCACAGGAACAGCAGCTGTAGTCTCGGGAACCTGTTGTTCTGCTGGTTAAAAAATGAGTACATGTCAAAAATATAATTCGAGCAGCTCGCTTTTCAGTTTATTCTGGTTACTTGCTCCTTCCCCCTCCCCTCCACAGTGAAGAATGAAATTCTTCTGGTATTTTATATCTTACTGGTTTTTGTCTCTCTTGGAGCATAAGAGGGAGGTAAGGTGTGCTTTTAAAATATGGATGTTGTTTTTGGAGGTGTTTTTTTTCCTCCCTATATTGGTGTCTGGAGACTGGTACCCATTAAGTGATGTATTTGCATCAAGGCACCAGTGAGCTCTGGTCCATGGAGCTATGGACTGTAATTTATAGTAGCTTTTGAGACATGGTTCCTCATCTTTAACTTCAAAGTAACTCTGATGACAACTTTCTGTTGTATCTTTGCATTTATTTTGACTTGATGTGTCATACCTATGTGGTATTACTTGTCCATATCAAGGATCTTCTCATAGCAGCAACTGTAGAAAATACCTAGTTCTTCAGTTCTGAATGGAAACTATTCTTACTGTTTTTTAAATGTCTATTCTGTTAGCTGCCAAATTTGAGTTGTATTAAATTTTCTTCCTAATATGTTAGAATAAATTCCTAGCTTGCTATTTTCCATGGTTTTCAGAAGTGTTTCATGCTACAATTCTTGTCCTGAATCAAGTTTGCCTTTAATAGAAGCTTTGTAGGAATTGCTGTAACTTCCAACTCCTTGGTTTACATATTTGTGCTCTTAGCTGAAAATATGTGCCTTGATGCTTTGTAATAGCAGGAAGTCTCTAGGTATTACTAATGGAGAGCTCCTATACTTAATCTCCCTCTTGTTACTAATTGACTATTTGCTCATTTAGAGAACAGTTTGAATCAATAGTGGAAATAACATTCCCTCTACCTCCTTCAAGTGAATGGAATTGGGATTTTGCTTTCAGGTGTACGAAGGTGAAGGTATAAATGTTGAATGAGCCTTTCAAGATGGAAGGAGGCGGTGTTGCCCATTAGTAAGCTGAGGGATGCCAGAAGGTTATTTCCTATGTACGTTTTTGCTTTTCATAAAAATACATTCTTTAGAATTTAGTTCAGTAGGAACATAATTTAAACCTCACTTAAATACGGCTTTTTAAAATCAGTCTGTGGTTCTGTGGGTGTGTAAAGAAGAATAAATCTCGTATTTGCTCTAGCTTTCCTCCCTGCCTTCAGGTGAGAGGAAGGAAGGGCTCCAGAGAAAAAAATCAGGCAGAAGAGATTAATACTTGCAGTGCAGAAAACAGACGGATCCTTCTGTGATTTAAAGATTCCGTTTGAAGTCCAAGCAGGTCTGTTCTGTGTGGCTGGATCTGGTTTTGAGCTTGTGTAGCTTTTCTGTCTGGTCTGTGATTAGGAGAACAGGTGGTGGCTGTAGTGAGCTGTTGTCACAAGTAAAACCAAAATACTCTTTAAAGTGTAAAATAAAACTTGGCATCATACAAACTATTACCAGGGAGCGTGTCTGGGGGAAGAGAGCTTTTTGCCTTTTTTTCCTGCAAGTACTTAGGCGTGTATTTGAGTATGCATGAGTTGTTGAATGTGACTTATTTTTTCTGCTAGGTCTTCTTTTTAGAGAGAAAACGAAGACAATATTCACTGTGTTCGTTTTCCACACTATGACAATACAGAAAGACACAAGACAGAAAAGGTACCTTTAAAAATTCCACTTCACTGTAACAGCAGAGCCCTTGTCTTGAGTGGTTAAGTTCAGGCAAATGCCTTAGTTGTAAAAAGTATTTTAAATTTTGCAAGTAGTGAATTTTTACATGAGAAGATCCTATTGGGGTAGAATCACTTAAACATCCCTTTGAGACAGTTGCCTGCTTAGTTCCTTGATGTTAGCACTTCTCAGCCCATTGGCTCCTACTTGGAGAGATAGGACTTTAGGGGCTGATCATCCATAGCGTGGTCTGACTCTGTAGCTATGGAAAAATGTCTTATATTTCAAAAGACTGCGGCTGTGAAGTGTTTGTCAGAAAGGACTTGCAGAGCGTGGTAGGTGGCTGATATTCTTGCTCTAGTGCTCCACTCCCCGATCCCTTTAGGAGCTGGATATCCATCTGAATTACATCTGTCCATTATGGTTAGCTGAGTATATTCCTGAAAAGAGGAAGGCTTTGTGTAGCCTTAATTTTTGATGAACCTGAGCTTAAGGAAACCTACTTTTCTTTGTAGTGGTGACTTGTTTAGCTGCGTCTAAAATTTGATGCTCTTTTGTAGGAGGCAAAAATATTTGCTATGCATGTAGTTCTTAGTGAAGTGTCAGAGCTGAAACATGTTTAAAGAAATCTGCGTTAGACTACAAGGTTTAATTTTGCTTGCTTGTGCATGTATTTATTTTTTTTTCCTCCTTGGAAATGAAAAATGGAATTTCTTGCTATTTTCTCAGTGTGAAAAGAGCCCATACACTGCCTTTCATCATGGCCTAGTCTGATCCAGAAGATTATAGAAAAAACTTACCGATTCAGGGAATGTGATATTCAAGAGGAATATCACAGCTCACCTGCACATCACTTTGTTCTATGTGTGCCAGGATAATTCATGATCGATATATTTACTTTTACACGTTGGAGAATTCCTTTTGTGACTCTGAATAACTGTAAAGGTCAGAATTACACAGCTGAAGTCTTTGAGGTGAGAAATTGGTTCAGGTTTGGGCTCCAGTTAGATGCTAAAAGCATGAGGTGGTGGCTGTGGTAAAGGTAAGAAAAAACCCCTGCTTTCTGGATGCTTTAGGGCAGCTTGAACTATTTCTGAGTGGGTTTAGAAGAAGGGGAAGGAGCTGTGGAGATGATTACTAGGGGAGCTGGGGAGTGCAAAATGGAAACCAGCCAACACTTAAACAGAGCTGTAAAGACCTGTCTTCTCATCGGCTTTTTAATGTGAAAAGAGCTCCCCAGTTTGAATTACAGAGTTCTGGTTAAATGATTACATGGGGTAGCTTTAAAAATAGCAAATGTATTTTATGTCCAGTCAAATAAGGTTCTTGGCATTCAAAACTGAAATGAAATCTATGTTGACTTCTGTGTGACAGCCAAGTGACTCAGATTCTGTGTTTCTTGAAGGAAAATTGTTTTTATTTATTTTGGATTAATTCCATCGTAGCCTGTAACAACGAATAATCTTGCAGTGGAATTTCTTTAAAAGAGTAGGATCCGTAACCCTGCAAGCGTGCTTCAGACCACCTATTTAATAAAATAGGGGGTTTTAATGCTTATGCTTAGGCAAGTTATAATTTGTGACAACTGTTTTTTCAGTGTGAAATGGTCTGTCGAATGCTTCTTTAGCTTGTTTCGGCGCACTTCGGTTTGCCAGATTAACGGAGCTATTAATAATAGCCACTCTTGCTTTTTCAGCATGAAAGAGTTGGTAAGCATGGAGCTATATGTGGTTTGTATTTTTAATTAAACTTGTACTGGGATTATCTTGTATTACCGGTTACCTTCTAGAAGATTATGTTCATAAAAGGTTCATGAGTTGTTAAGTGGAAGAGATTAAAGTGATTGTTGGCATGTTAGTAGAATTATTTGTTGCCTACGCAGCATTTGTTCATAGCTTTAATTTGCCAGTAATGGCAGACAAGTATAATGCAAGCATCTGAATTTTAAAATCTACGCTAGCTGACAGAAGCAAGCTGTATTTCAGAGTGATTGTCTCTTTTATTATTATTATTTTAATGTGCTGTTTAGTTGTTTAGAAATAGTGGAAGAACAGGGTTTTTTCAGTGTTTCTGTGCTGTTACTTTGTGAGGATGCTCTTAATGGTGCCAGCATTTTATTAAAGACAAAATTTTTAAAAAGCACAGAGGGCACAAATGGGCGTAAAGGACCGATGAGCAGATTCTGGAGAAGATAACGTCCATTATAGTGGACTTGTAAATCCTTGCTGCGTTGGTCAGTCAGTCAGTATAGGAAAAGCGCTGGGCGAACCTTGTGCTTAGATAAATGATGCGTTGAGATATAGGGATTAATGCGGTTGTATGCATCCAGATCTGTTCAGAATTAACTGTGAAATACATCGTGGTGGTAATGAAGAATACAGTGGGTGCCTGTGCTGCTATCAAAATGCATTAGCGAGTTGTGCTGTGCTTGAATGCCTTTCATTGTTACGCTTTCGGGTTCATCCCAGAGCAGTATCAGTAAATGGCATCCATTCTGTGCCCATATAAACAGTTCCTATATGCTTCACAAGCACTGTTGTTATACTTTGAGTAAACATCTGTTTAGCTTTTAATAATGGATACCAGGCAGGTTGTAGGACTTCCAGCTGCAGTTGCATGTGTGTTAGCTACAACAAGTGAAAACAACTAGGGGAGGCAATACAGGAAAGTTTTTACATTGATTATGCACAGAGAAACTGTGAAAACGTGACCTATTTCGAAAAGTAAACAGCGGGATGAATTTTTGTGTGGAGGGTAACTTGTTAATGGATGTAGTAAAACCAGTTTCCAACACATTCTGTGCTGCTACAGAAATGTGTGGTGCAACTCTAGTCTATGTATCTTCTAAAAATTATTTTTCCCTCCTGTTTTTAACAGGAACTTCCCTTGTAACTCTTTGAATTTGTATGGGCTGGAGGAAATGGAGATCTATTGGCGAATGGATTTGTCAGTGCATTGCAGCAGGCTTGTGCCAACATTGTGCACTACTGATGCTAAGCCCCTGTTTCAGACTGGCGATGACTGCGAGACCTGACGTTACTACTTACTCTTCCATGTGCTTATACATTTCTCTCAAATTTGGAAATGTTTGAGATGATGATGAACTCCAATCTTAATTGCTCTTTGGTTGCCAAAAGTGTATTCCGTTAACAGCGCATCTGATTTATGTTCATCCAGCTTTCCTCCTGCCCCGTAATGATGGTTGCATTTTGTCCTCAGCTTAAACGTGTGCATAGCTTACTGGATTAACAGGAAGACTTGTGTTATGTGACTGTATTTAGAGGTCATGTATTGAGTGAGATGTCTGTGACTTAATTTATAAAGCAGTGACTATTGCTACTGTTTCACTTTGACCTGTGAAAACGCAAGTCCCCTTTGTAGCAACCTGCAAACCCAGATTTTCATTACAGAACTTCTGATGAATGCATCACTGTGTTTTGAAACGTAACTTCTCGGATTTTTTGTATTCTTACAGGTAGGCAATGCATACATGGTAAGGTAGTCACCACGTGGTGGCAATTTTCTCGGTAAAGAAATCTGTGTGGATAGAAAGTCTGACCTTCCTTTGCTGAAAGCGTGCTTGCATTCTTCATGTTTAAGTCAGGCATATTAGTTGTGTTGATCACCCTTTTCCAGAGAAGGAGGTATATATCAGAAGGGACTATCAAGAAATTAGCGTTAGCTCCGTCTTTGAATTTAGTATTTCATGCATGTCTAGCCTGTAAAATGCTAAATGCAGTTTTTTCAATTATAAAGGCTTAGCAAGGCTTAGAGAATATTTTCTGAGATACTAAAATATGTACTATTTAATACATAATGCAAAAGGAAAATCTGGTTTCTTAATGTAAGAATGTGAAAATGGAACAAGCTACAACATTATGCCACCCTGATGCAGCTTTGATGCTACGTTTTTAGCTGTAGATTAAATATTGATTCCTCTTTCTCTCCTCCTCACCTTCCTTTAAGAGTACACTCTTAAAGCTTTTGCAGTTGATTCTGTTTTATAGAAGAACTGGTCAAGCTTCTGTAATTTTTTTCTCTAGATTTTCATGCAGTATTAAGAGTTTTTATAGAGGGGAAAAACTGTATGAGCATGTTTCTTTTATACACAGGTGAAACTGTGAACAAGAGAACTGTTGAACTTTGTAAGCTCAGATGAAACGTGTTCATATCGATAAGAGGGAGCATGATGTCCCTTGGCTGCAACAAAATTATAGCCAAGATCAAGTAAACAGTAAACTGGAAAATAAATATGCAATTATGTCACAAATGAAAGACAGATGTTAAGAACCCAGGGATTACAAAGGCTGCTATGAAAACCACGCAACAATTTGATGCTTGTTTGAACCATATGTTAGCTCTCAAATGCGAGTTACGTACCACTGAAATGGTTGGGGATACTGGAAAGAAAAGTTTTTGTACTTCTGAGGATGAGGGAAGTAGAGGGGTTAAGGGGAGATTTATAAGGCTGTCAGAATATTCTGCTAGGACTGGAAATGTTTGAATTCAGTGGGATGATGAGGAAATACGGAAAATTATTTGCCCTTGATGGCAGGATGTCCCAGTCAGGCTCATGGTAGTAGCCAGGTATTGAAGAGTTCTTATTTTACCACTGCTGACTTCTGGGACAGACAAACTAAACGTGCCAATGCTGTGGGATGCGGATTTCAACATCTGTTGTGATGCTTTGTGGTTTTCCGATAAACCCATAGCTCTAAAAATCTGCTTGATTTTTGTAGAAGCTAATAATAGTGCTTGCTCCTCAATGTCAAGCTCTGAAAAATCCACTCAGCAGGGAGATGTCTTCTGAATTGTGGCTGTTGATCTTTCTGCTTAGTTTGTTTGCTCTTCTGCAAGCAGTTTGTACAAAAAGTGCCTATCACAGAGCTTTCCTCTGGTTTTAATTTGATGCAGGCTTTTCCATCTGTCTTCCTGCAGTTTCCCTTTCCTAGGTTTCTTGTTAGCTTGTAATGCAGAAAGATGAGTAAATACTTCTGGAAGATAAGCTATTTGGAGTAGAAACTGCATTTCCAATGTCGTCTTTAATGTAAAAAATAAAATAAATAAAATGAAACAAAAGAATGTGTTTTCTTGATAGGGAAGGATATGAAGTGCTTTAAATATTGGCAAAAATTAAAGGGGCAAAGATAGCACTGAATTTGGCTATTCAGCATCTGCAGTGAACTTGAGTCCATCAGGAAATTACAGAGCAATAACGTGTGAACCAGTAGTGATGGGGGAGGTATTTGGGGAGATGTAGAACCCAAACCCATAAATCCTCTTGTTCTTGGAGACTGTATTTTTTAAAATTTATTTCTTATTTATTTTATAAGTTGTGGATGAAGAGAGAATTACAAGTGCTCAGTGCAGTTTTTAATCTTGTGGGTAGCTTGGTTTTCTGCTTGCGGCTTAGTTCTTGGGAAACCAGGTGCCTGAACGACTTGTAGGGACTGGACAGCCCCAGTTGCGGATGTTGACTGGAGGTTGAATAAAGGACGTCTTTAGTTACACCCAGTTGTGCTAAGTTGTGCTGGCTTCCCTAAACAGCTGTTGCTAAGCCTCTGTGCCCATGACATGAATTCACCAGCTGACTGCATCATTGGAAATGGAAATTGCGCTCGACTTCACTGGAAGGATCAGCTCGTTGCCATTCAAGAGACGGAGCGCAGTCGATATTCCCCAATTGGAATAAAACTTGGCAGCTTCACAGCGACAGCCAAGCAGCATCATGCCTGGAGACTCTCACATTTACAGAATTGCCAGTAATATTTCTTCTGACTTGGTTTTTCTCAAGAACCGTAAGGGTTTGTGTGATGCAGTAGGTGGTTTCTATAAAGACGGGAAGTTCATCTCCAACTGGTGTTCTTGGATGCTCTTACTGGATAGTGTGAAACAGCGTGTATGGGAGTGAAGAGTTTGGGTTTTGCACCCCAATTTGGGTATGAACGCCTGCAGATTAAAGCCCACTCACTGTTGCTTTTTTGTATTAACTCTCCTGTATGTGGAGTGGATTTATCTGCATCTCGACTGCCAAAAGGTGTCTGCTGGTGTAGAGAAGGGTGGTGGGGTGTGCGAAACCACTGCTACAAAGCGTCTGTGCAGAGACAGGAGAGAAAATAAATGTGTAGGTCCATGACAGAGTGCTCTGTGCTGAAGCAGCGTGAGGGGAAAATAGTCATATTCTGTGACAAGGAATCAATAGTGCCTCTGCTGAAACGAATGAGAATTTTTATCTCTTGAGGCTATTGTTGAGGGCAGACTGAGGCAAATGTTTAATGGGTTCATGCTTTTGAAATGATTCTGTAACTGTAAGGGAGAGGAGCATGCTTTTAAAAATGGAGTGAGCAATTATGAAAAGGAGCTTAGTTGCCACTTCTGTAAATGGTTCCTTTTGTCAGAGTCGAGTATTCGCTCTTTGAACAAGTAAGGGGGAGTCGGCAGTCAGAGCAATCGCGGCATTTCTGTTTATGTATTTATTTTGTGACTTCAGACTTGCTGTGTGTTGATTTGCGTGTCTGGAAAATGGGGATGTCTGTCCTGAAGAAAGCTTAATGCACCTATAGAGGTAGAACTTCTGGTTTCAAAGGGCATACAGGACTTCAGACAAATATTATTATATAGCAGCATCTTGAATTTTGGCATTTAGGTTGTCCTCCAGGATGACTCTGAAAAGCACGCAATCCTCGAAGGGCTGATCCGCACCACAGACACACTGTACTAGAACTCTGCAGTCTAGAGCCTGTTATTGACTGCAAAGGTATTTATAAATATTTAGGAGCAGTAATGGTAGCATGGATGACTTAGTAAGAACGCAGTGGTATGTGGGAGCAGTGAGAAACAGGCTATTCTAAGTATTTCAAGTGCAGTACCTGTTTTTCCTGGTGCAAAGCAGATGAAAGAGTAACAAATGATTAAAGAGCAGAATGTTCACATGCATGAAGTGTTACCATAAACTGTACTGGAGTATTGGAAAGCTGGCATTCTTCTGGCAACTGATGAAGTTTGGTTTTTTTCCTTTGTACAAAACCCTGAAATGTGTGGCTGCTCTGGTTTTGGGTTTGACAGAGCAGTTGTGGGTAAGGCAGTGTTTTGGCTAGGCACGCGTTTCACTTAAACTTGGAAAGGAAGAGCGAGAAGATCCAGCTTGAATTTCTTGTTTATAAAACATGTGTGCTCATGCTCTTCCTCTCGCCTCCTTCACATATGTGTATATATGCATAAAAAAGTATATATAGCTGCAGTATTTATTATACAGACAAGGAAAAATGGGTGCTCATTGGATTGCTAGGCATGTTCGTGCTTCAGCAATTTATTCTCACCTACTCATTTTGAGACAAGGTGTTTACGTAGGTCACTTGCCAAGTCTGATACTTTCTTGTTTTGTTCTGAAAATACTTGGAGTACCCAAAGCCTTTGTTCCACCCTCACTTCAATTGCTGTAGTGGGAACCAGAAGAGAGAACTGCTTTGTTTTTAAAAATGAAAGAATAGCTCGAGTTTCAGAAATACTAAGCTGAAGTGATTTTTTTTTTTCCCCCTTTACCTTGTCAAATTAACATGATTGCATGTTTCACTTTTTATGCTAAAGAGTTTCTGATCTTCAAAGGCAACTTTCAAAAAGACGTGCTTGGCTGAACCAGGAGACTAATATTTTAGAAGGAATATTACCGGTAATAAAAAAGACAGAGTTATGATAGTTTGCATTAATTTTAATAACTTTTTGTACAGCTCTTGAGTAGAGATGTGAGCAATTAAAGGGAAGCATGGTTTGTAGTTTGACTGCAGTGTATTTATGCCTGATCTGTAGCATTATTTCAGACAGACATGGGAAAAGGCAACAGGAAGCCTTGCTGTGTGACTTGTGATAGCTGTGCTATAGCAGATGCGAGTTCAATTCTTAATCTCACGTTTAGGAATTACATGACCCTGTATCTGTATTGCCCCCGTTTGTGATCTCTGCCCTTCAAATGGGACAAAACGCTATGAAAATTATATTGAATTTCAGTAGCATTGGGTTTAGTAGAGAGTAAAAAAAGTCATATGGTCTGTGGTGCTTAAATTCTTATCCTTTCCATCAGAGGTTGGGAAACAGGATAACTCTTGTTTTTTCAGACTATTTTGTGGTCAAATTAATATTCATTTGCCGGTTTTGGTATACCTGCTTCACACAGTGAAGTAATGTGTAGTTACTGTAGTAAATCTGAATTTCTGGTAGTCCTGTGTAGCAGTTGTAGTAGACTGATAAGAAAACTGGGGAGTCTTGATTCCTCCCCTTCCCTTCAGATTACACAGTCACAGGTAAACATGCTGGGCTCTGAGTACTTTTGGGACTACAGTTTATCTCAGAATAATTTGAGATAGTGAATGTAATGGACCTAATCGAATGCATGCAGATAGCACAGTGAATATTCATGGCAAAATAATAAAAAAATAAGCTGCGTTGTTATGAACAAAATTCTACGCCTGACTGGAAAATTTATCTGGCGGTAGTGGTGAACAGTATTCTTGGATTAAACCTGAGTAAGAGCTTGGGTTTTGTTTCTGTCTTGGTGACCTGCAGGTTTTTCATAATACTGCAAATGGAAAGTAAGGAAAAAAGGTGGCTGCTTTAATAACTTGGAGGCGTGGGGAGAGGAGGGCAATGATTAGAGGGATTTTTTTCCTGAAAAGCCTGTTACCTGCTGGGATTAATGAGGAAAAAATGTGAAATGGGATGAGAGAAAGTAAGAAAGAAATGTGTCTGTCTTGTCAGAAGGAACTCTTATGGTGGAGGTCAGGTAATTCAGTGTTATGGGTGCCTTGCAGTGATCTGAATGTAGGAAGAGAAAAAGAAACGAAGATCTGCCTTTGCTGTCCCCCTTCAGATAACAGATGCAAGAATTTCTTTTATGTCCTGTAAATATTGTTTAGGAATGAGGGTTCCTAAGTACACACAGCTGCCCTTTCCTGAAGTCTGTTATCCACACAGCGAGTGTTTGCCAAAACGATGCAAAATTAGAAACAAATGTAGGTCTTCCACTCTGTAAGTGCGGGGCACAAGTGGAATGTCTAATAAGTCCCTGTGAAATGTCAAATCTCATCTGTCACGGTAACCATCAGTAATGCGCCAGATGTTTTGACTGCATTTAGTTTTGTATTAAATTAAACATAGGCAGGGGTGCATGAAGTTCATCTTTAATGCTGCCAAAGCTGCTGCTGTTGACAACTACTTTGTGTGCTGGCTTTTTTCCTATTTTTTCCCCCTCTGGTGTTTCTTGTAGCTCTGCGTGTGTGTATGGCTTGTGTGTTTGTAAATGTCTTGCTTATAGTAAAGAGTGCTTTAAAATTAGTTGGCTTCATTCAGATAAGCTTATACTCTTAAGTTAATATTGCTTTGAACAGGCTTTTTTTCCTTCCATCCTGTCAATCAAATCTCACATTATTAGTTTAACAAGTAATTACACTCACTATCTGCATTTTACTTGCTGAAATGGAAGCCAAGTTATAAATGGTAATAACGATATGTAATACTTGTGTTATAAGGTAAGCAGAAAACTTCGGATGTGTTGGGTCTTGCACTTAATAATACCTTTGTCTAAAATGCAGTCCCTGGTGATTTGTTGGTGTGTAATATGCTCTGTAAATGCTAACTAATGCATTTATTATTGTCACTGCTCAGAGTTGGTGCTGGGTGAGCGCTGGCTGCTGAGCAGGGATCTGCAGTGTGGATCATAGCAACGTGAGGAGGCAGGAGAGTAATTAAGATGGCAAACCTTGGAGATCCAGCATCCCTCCCTCTTCCCTTAGAAAATCAGCTACATCACTGAAACGAGACTTGAAAAGCACGCTCTGAAGCCAGAACAAACACCCTGAAATTTTTATCATAATGTTGCTTTTAAAAGTCCTAAATGTCCTCTATTTAAAATGAAATTCTTTTGTATTAACCTGCTTTCATATGCTAGCTTTCACCAGACTGCAGAATTGCCTGATTTGACTTTCTAATGTAACTGTAATGAATCTTCTGGGAAATGGAGCGATTGAATGCACACACTGTGCAACTCCATTGTAAAATATTCTGTCAGATCTGCTATATTTCTGATTTTATTTTTTTTAGGGGAGGGCTGTCCCTGTCAGGTATTAAAGCTTAAACCAAATATATTCTCTAGGGTATTTCAGGAGCTCAGACACTACAGTGTGTAATATTGCCTTGATTAAATATATTTTCAGCATCACACACATAAATAGGCTGGGTGATGGTAGTACAGCTATATTAAATTCACAGGCGTGTATTTGGAGAGAGAAGAAGAATAAAGATGAAAATTATTGGCAGATAGTGTTGTAATGGGCACAAACAGAACCTCTGTGCGTTGTGCATACACAGATAGCGAGGTGAAATATCTGTTAGCCCGATAAAGGCTGCATACATCTGTGTATAATAGCTCATAAGGACACTTCTGTAGACATTGTTAGAATGTCAGCATTATGTTCTGCGCTTTAATGTAGCAACTGGTGAGCTTTTAAAAAGGGATTTCTGTGATACGAGCTTTTTTTTCCAACTGATGTACCCATAGTATTTGTAACTGCTGTAATAAAATGCTGTTTTATTTGTCTGAAGGAAATTGAACACTGGAGTTTAATAATTCAGAATTTATTAGTTAAAACCTCACATTATAATTAGCCAGATGCTGCTGTTTTGAAACAGTTCGCTGCAATTAGTGTTCTTAAATAGAAGGGTCTTGCATTTAATGCTGTATAGGCTTGACTTTGAAGATTTCAATCTTCAGAACCTATTGAAGTCCAACGTTGAAGGTAAATTTTCTTTTTATCCTAATGAAAGGCAGTAATCATACTGAAATTTCAGGCTAGGTGAGTGAATTGGAACCATTTGATTTATATATATAAAATATATATATATCAGACTTCCTTAAATGTTAGGGTTTTTTTTTTTGTCACAGGCGAGTATTTTGTAATAATATGAGCTTGAGTGGTGTGATGAAGCATCGGATGGGCCCTCCTGAGAGAGGATGATTATACTGGAGAGATACCAAACTATGAATCATTTACACTAACCTCTCGTGAAGCACAGCTTGCATTTTTAATGAAGGATGATTGCATTTCATAAACAGACCTTTAAAAATTAAAATAATATTGATCCTCTTTCATTTAGCTCTATTAAAACAGTGAGCTATACATCTCCTTCTAATAGCTACAGGACAGATTATTTTTAAAAATACACCAAAGCGTGCACAAAACTCTGTTCAGAGGGTATATTTTTGTGCTGAAATGCCTTTTTATTCCACAGCTGCACTTGCACAGAGCCTGACTTGTGAACAAAGCCCATTTGAAAAATACTGCGTTTACCATATGTGAAAGGGAGGGGGAATCCGAGTGTCTGTTCCTCAGCTTGGCACCTAACAGCCATTCCTTTCATGTTTTTATTTCAGGTCTGAAATGCTGCCTCTTTGCTCTCTTTACAACCTGCTCCCAGGGAAGGCTGTGCCCAAATACTCTTGTGTATTGTGTGCATTGGTACCTGTTAAGGTGGTATATGGAGTATAGTAGAGTGGAGTATCACTCAGTTTAGATTTGGGGCTTGGAAAGGGCATATTTAGGAAAAAAATAGGTATAGACCTCTAGCTTGTTGGTTGTTTCAAAGGTGAGTTACAGAAATCACATTTTCAGAGCAGAGCTTGGTGGCATCACTAAATATCCTTTGCATCTGTGTGTGTGTCTGTTGTCTCTGGGAGGGGGTCATGATACATCCTTAAATAGAGAGGGTAGGAAATATTGGCAGCCGGAATTTAAGGCAATAAAATAATTGAAGAGAATTATCTGGAAGTGCCAACTTCCATCTTGGCTGATGTAACTTCTCCTGGGAGGTTAATTCTGCTTCAAGAAGGATTTCCCCAGCAGCGTTTTCAGCTGACAAGGCTCCAGCTGATCTGTTCATTCAGAGCCGTTTTGTACAATGCCCTCTTCTTGAAAGCAGTGAATTGAAAATTGCTGTGAATAAAACGAGCCATGGTTTATTTATCTGTGGGGAAAAGAAAAATCAGTAATTTATCTGGGATCTGATGTCGAGTCCCATAGCCGAAAGGGCAGATTTAAACTTAAAATGCAGGTAGTACATGGGAAGTTGAAGACAGATAAGTACCAAGCAGGTTCTCAGCCCTTGGAGGACGCTATAATTTCTGTATATTTTTTGTACATCACCTTTTGTCTTTTGTCAGTTGGGCAACTGAAATAAAGGCGGGTGTTGCAGAGAAAAGATGTTCTGTGGCCTTATCTCCATATCATGTCAGTGTTTTCTGCTCCCTTCCTTTTCCCTCTCGTGGCTTCCTTCCATGTAAAATTTAATTCCTCAAATCCCTTGTTGTAAATGGACTTGCATCATCCTGTCTCTAAAACGAGATATATACACATCAGCCTTTTGTCACGGCATCTGAAAATAAAGAAGCAGCTTGCATTTGGAGCCAAAGGCTTTAAAACCTGTGTGTGTCACTGCTTCAGCATCCAGAATTTATTTCACATGTTCCTGTGTGGAAAGCAGACGTGCCCTGCTTATCTATAAACACATTTTTTTTTTCCCTACCGGTTGTTGCCATTTTGCATTCTGTGTTTGTAATCATCCTTTCTAAAATGGCTTTATTGTTCGCTGATCAGGTGTATCCTGACATGAAGAACACATTGGCAGTAATTGGCTGTGACAGATTTTCAGCGCTCCCTCCCCTGCGCGGCGCGGGCAGCCCCTGACAGGCGCAGGAGGCGTCTGGAGAGCCTGGTCCCTACATAGGGGAGTCCCTGGGGTAATTGGCTTTGACGGCTACTGGTTGCTGCAATAATCCTGATCCATGAGCTTGTGTGAGCCGCATAATGCCTCCAGGATTTTGTACCCATCAATCTGGCCTCAGCTTGAAGCATTTATTTTTTTTTTCATACTTTTTACGGTGGCAGTTTATTAAAAGAAACGCTTGCTGCATTTACCGTGCATTTGGTATCTACACAACCTCGGCTGTCACGGCAGATGAAAACACCATCCTCAGTTCTGCAAAACACCACTGCGTCTCCACGGCTCATACAAAGAACTTCTCCTGCAATTGGTGGAGACTCTTGCAGTTCAAGTCAGTTATTTATTGATGTTTCGCAATCATCTGTGATAATAAAACATGATAGCCGGTTGGCAAGGGCACAACTGCTTTTGTTTGCAGAATGTAATAAGCTGTGAGACAAACCTGGAAATATGAAGAGGCAGAGATGTACATGCGAAGTGAGGACCCTGTAGTTTGTCAGTTGTAACCGCAGCTGAAGGCATGCAAGCTTGTTTGCTACCTGTAGTAATAACTTGGGTTTCCTTTGTGGTGTCTGGTGGAAAATAAGTCTTGTAGTTGGTGGCATTGATCACGCTTGATCTTATTGGGACGTTCTGAGAAATGTAAATGGCAGCAAATCCACCTGAAAGACCACAGTTACTGGGTTCTTAACCAAAATTAGCTCAGTAAAAGTGGTTCTTAAGACAGGATTGCTTTTTCTCAGCTAGAATTAGTACTTGCCCATCACCTAAAGCAGAGTTTTTGCAGGTGAAGCGTTGGCCAGAGTAATTTACCTCTCTCAGTATTAATCATGATTGTTTTGAGGAAGAACGTTTGTATAAATATCCCTTGTGTAACTTTGTTCTCTGCTGATTTTTATAGCTCTGTTTAGGGAATCGGTTTCAAGGATTTCCAGTAGCAGTTAAGGAACCACTGTAGAATAGACAGACTACAATGGCTGGGAAATACCTGCTCTTGAAATGGAGACTGCTGCTTGCTTCAAATAAGATCCTTTTGGTGTACATCAAACCGGCTTGCACCTGTAGTGGAGTCAGGATGAGTAACACCTCTTAGTGATGACAGTGGCTCAGGGAAAGGTCAGGGATTTCTTTCGGTTATTTTCAGTGCCAGACTCTGCTAACTCACTAGAATTATCATTTTTAAACTTAACTGTGGTAATTCTAATGTGGTTTATGGGTTTCAGTTATCCAGTACCAGCATGATGATGACTTTTGGGGAAATACCAGATAACTCCTAGTGGGATATTCTGCGTCTTTATTTTTAGATTCAAAACACTTTCCAGAGAAACAAACCCTCTGGTTTAGTTGTCCTTACGGGGAGGTCTGGCAAAACTTTAAGTTCCTTCCTCAGCTTTGTCTTGATAATGAAAATAAAAGTTGTCTGTTTAATAACACACTACAGAGAGGAAGTTTGATCAGTGCCTGGCTGCCTGTTTGCTTTTGGCTTCCAGTTTTCCATGACTACAAAAATAAGGTTTCCTACTTAGCTCATATTTGATGAGTTCCTTTTTATAACTCTTTGTGTCTGGATCTTCAGGCAAAATCCTCAAGCAAGATATTCCTCGTTTTTGTCTCCTATATCTTTTGACATGTGAAGGCTGACAAGACTGAGCCACATTTTCTAATGCCTGAGTTCTTTCAGATTTCTTTTTTAATTGTTTTATTGTATGTATGTTTGGGGTTTTTTAAGCTTTGAGCTAAAGGAAGGGTATTGGATTCATTCTGATGCTGGTACCAGCCACCCAGTGTTGAACTGTTTACATTAGAGGGAGTTTCCTGCAATATTTGTGTATCTGAAGAGAAGCAGGAGGCAGTGGGAGCTGATCCGTGTGGTATCCGTATGGGAGAGCGTAACTGTGGATGATGGTTGTGCTGGAAATCTCTCTAGCATTAATATTAGTTAAAATAACTGTCAGTAAAGGTCACTGTCTTGCTGATCCAATGTGAAAGCTACGCAAGCTTGTCAGCAGATACTGTACCACACAAAAGAGGATTACGTAGCAATAATAGTTCATGGTGTATCTTTTTATTGCTCTCCAAAGGCAATTGATTTATTTTCAGGTGTGTGAATGGCAAACTACAAAACTCGAGTTACCTTATTTTGTTAGTGAAATGTGCACTTCATGTAATACTTCAGATGTGCTCTTCTGAATAACCTCATAATGATCCACAAGCCTGCCATGACTTAAGAAGATTAAGGAATTAATGTCAAATTACAGACATAACCGCAAATAGTATTTACTCTGTTTGGCATGCAGGAGGGGTAGACAGTTGACAAACATTAAAATGTTTAAATTTAATACTTTTTTTTCTTAAATAATCACACCTGTTAGAACAAATTAATCAAAAATGTAATGTAAGTGTAGTGTGAGTGTGTAGAGAAATGGTGGCATTGGCCACTGGTGCTTAGGACACAGGCAGATCTGCTCTGTAGTTGGTATCAGTTCAGTTGTACACCAGTTTCTTGTACATCAGCAAAGTCTAGAGTTAAAACCAGTTTTACAGTCAGAGTGTGCATGCAGTGGGTCGGTTTTGGTGTGAGGTAATGATGATAAAAAGCCTAAGAAGATTGTCTGGGTTACATAATGCTAATGGAATTACGGTTGGATAAACACATTAATATAAGGGAGGGAGAAAAGGCGCAGACTTCAGCTGTGGGAGGCAGAAATGTTGCTGCTGAAAGCCGTGGCATAATTTCTGAATGTTTTTAAATTCGCTGTAGCTAGTTAAAAATAACACGTAATAAGTTGTAGTGCGCCTAGCTGTAAATGGCTTACCTTACTCTTTCTATTTCGGTCAAGGGAAAGGGAAATGAAGTCTGAGGAAATGCTCTTTAGCAAAAGATGGGAAAGCAACCAAGATAAGTTTTCTGTCATTTGAATTGCAGGTAATGTATGTATATATTTTTTACTGTGCACAGCAGTTTGCGTGTTTACAGTATCAGAGCAGTGGTGGTTCGACAGAATGAATGGGTTATGCTAAAACAGAGGCCAAACTATTGATCCTTTTTGAAAAAGAAATCTGTGTTGAGAGGTGTACTAAAGATTTGTAGCTATCAAAGGCTCTGATTTGTCTTTCAGTAGATGGTGTTTGTTATTTATTAATAGATGTTACTGTTCTCAATTACTTGTTGATTTTGACGTTCAAAGGTAACTCAATACCTATGAAGGCACAAGCTTAAAACTCCAAATTGCTTCTTGCACTGACAACTGTTAGAAAACTGCAAACTTTGTCTGTCTGGAAGTATGGGGCTGTGAACAGGAAGTCTACTGGAGATGTTAGCTGTGTATGACACTTAATTTAGACCTTATAACTGATTTTGCAGCTTTGGTGGCTCAAAACTCAGTATCTTTCAAATGATATCATTAATCCAGCTGTGGTTTAGATAGTTTGGCACTTAATTCTGTCAGGATATTGCTGAAGATTACATTCGGAATGATTATATTTAAGGCTTGAAAACGTATTGTTAACCAGTGTACAGAAACTGCTTTTATTGTGCATCATGGTCACCCACACAGATGTTTGTTTGTTTGTGAAAAGATGTAGATGTAGTTGCTATTTTGATAGATTGATCAAAAAGAAGGAAAAAAAAATCATATGTAGAGTTTTGAGTCTTGAAATTACACTGAGCGTGCTAGAATTTGAGTGACCTTTTTTTGCAGTCCAAGTAGCCCAGGCTGGCTTTGTTAGCTCTGAAGTAGCTGTTGTGGTGGTGAAGTTGAGTTTGACTTGTACTTGTCAGCAATTGCAAGAGCTGCTGTTGTTTTAAAGAGTTCTTTAGCAGCAGATATTGCTGTGGAAGATAATTTGTGATGGAAGCTTATTACAACCTTTCTGTAGGTGGTGGTTCTGCCTGGTCATTCTGCAAAAAACCTTACCTTTTTTTCCAAATCTTTATTTTCCTGGCAACAACTTAGTGCGTTGGAGAGAAGCAATTTTCTTCTCCCTCTTTGGCTTTGGCTTTTATTTTAAACCAGCTCAACACTTTCTTGTTTTAGCTCCTCGTTTCTCCTATGATTAAAGGAAAAGGTTGTTTAGAGAGAGCCCTGAATTGTTACAGCCCTTGGAGTTCTTACAGTTACTGCCTGTGTCCAAAAGCAGGGTCCTCAGGAGATCTTTTTTGAATCCCCTTAGATGAAGGATGAATAATCTCTTCAGGAAAGCTTAGAAGGATAATCATAGATTTTCTGAAACGGAAGACAGGTCTCCTGTATGAGAGATGTGGGTGAAGCTCAAGAGCACGCCCTTGTACGCTCACTTGCTTTTCTGCACTGGAAAATGTGGTCCTTGGACTGGAGAATGGAGATGGGGGTGGTGGTGGGGGTCCTTGATCAGCCACTTAAATTGCCTTCACAGCTCCCTAGAAACTCACTATTTCAGTCTTCAGTTGTGAGTCTGCTGAATTCGGGGGATTAAAACAAAGATGAAGTTACATTCTGTAATCTGTGGGGGTTTTCTTGTTTGTTTTTCTTCCCAGGGGCTCAGATTTGGATGAAATCAATCACTAATAATAGAATTGATTAATAGTTACTTATCGAATGCCTTCTCAATACTAGATTTACTCACTGTGCATAGTAAAAGCAGCACCCCTCTATAAATGAAACTCCCAAATTCAGTTGTGTACTATCACACAGTTAACAACCAGCTGCTTAAATATGCTGATAGTTGTCCAAAACTGCAGCAATTGCTTCAGGCAGTGAAACGCTGCTGCATCTCTGCTGTTTCATTTACCCTTCTGTCCAGCTGGGACTGTGGTAGATGTATAACTGATTTGAATTATACATATATATGTATATACACACACATATCTACATAGATATACCTTTATATCTCACACGCTGTATGTAAACTTAGAAAAAGATACATTTATCCCCTGGTGTCTGAAAAATGCTATTGTATTGACCGATATCTGATGGGTGTTACCTGCTTTTGTGTCAAATACTGCTGGTTTTTAGGTATCTGCGGGTCCTGGCGATAGGAATTCTCGAAGTGAATGAGGGCAGTCGTGCTTGCTGTCATTAGTAAGGAGCTGACTCTAGAGGGCGGTGTAAATCAATACAGTGCTCTCCTTCCCAGTCCTTAACATGCAAAGATGTGGTTTTGCTGAAGAAAAGCAATAAAAGTTGCTATGAATTCCTTCTGTCCTTCTCACCAACCACATGGCCTCTCAGTGTGTATGGAGCACGGATATTGGTTTGGCTCGGAGAGTTAATCTGGAAGATTGAGCTTAATTATTTAGCTCTGGGGGGGATTCCTTCCCAAGGCTCCCAAAACACTGAACTCTACCATCCTACCTGCTGTTTGCATGCTGAAACAGCATGCAAATTTTAAATAATTTGGATGTTTGAAGTATCTTTTCAGGCCTTAATAGAGCATAAATAAATGAGTGGTTCAAACTTGCTGGCATCTTCTTCCTTTCTTGGACAAGAGGTAAAATACTGCGGATTTTTTGCTTCAATAAATTCTAAGAGAAAGAAGCGATGTCTCGATTTGCTGTGATTTTTAATGTCGCTCTGGCAGCTAGTAATAACTGAGAGTAAAATATGTAATGTACAAATTCCATACGGAGGTTTCATGTGGGGTTTTTTTCCCTGTTTTTAACTCTCCCTGTAACACTTGTTTTTTTTTTTTTCTACATAGTCTTGTGATCCTTTCCCAAATAGCCAAATAAATTGGCCTTGTGAGGGCATTTCCAGGTTGGGGATTGGAAAGCCTGGAAATGCTGATGGTTTTCTTTGCTTAGTGCTGGGCTGCAGCCGGGGCAGTAGATTCCATATCCACTTCCTGTCAGTTGTGGCAGTTTTAGAGTAACTTCCTAAATTAAAAGCTGAGCTCATTTTAACAAGCATTTAAAACCCAAAAACGCAGCATTGGGAATAACTGCATAGACATAGGACGGGCTTCCAGGGCTAAAGTTGTAGCTCATGTTCTTGGTCAGAAAATGTTTACGACTGCAAATGCAGTGGCTCTTCAAATTAGTCTTCTCTTTGCTGCCCTGTGGCTAAAATGATGCGTTTATTTTATAGCTTAAAGTCTTGACTGCTTGGAGTGCATGATCATTCTGGTACGTGTGAAAATAGGGAGCGTGAGTGTTAGGGCTCCCCTCTTTTAGCATGCTAATACTTTGCCTTTTGCCTCTGGAAAAGTGTAACTGTTTCGCCCTGAATATACAATCAGGTAATAGAAATCTCATAATTTTTACCTCTGACTCGAGCAGTTATGAGGATAGTAATTGTTTCAGCCTGATGGAGATTAAAACTTGTCTCCCATGTCAGTTATTAAATGTGGGAATAGCTCCAGGCTGTGGAATAAAATATTTGATTTACAGTGCGACTCTGTGAAAGGCTATAATGCAAGAACTGTATAGATTTGTTTGGTATAAAAGCCTCATTTATGAGGAGAAGCAGCAGCTTGCTTGACCATTTCTGGTTGTGATTTCTGTTTTAGTAGGCTGAAGCCCAATGTGGTGATTTGGGTGGTATAATGATGGTAATTCAGAGCTGGAAGAAGAGCTGTGTGTTATTTTGAGCCTTTCTCAGCGTTACAGCTTCTTATCAGCAGAGTTAACAGGAGCTGAACCGTCTGTAATGCGTGGAGTTTTCCCCTGTTCTCAAGTTAAAGGTTAAGGTTATTACAAGCGTGTCTGTTAGCTTTTCTTAGCGTTGAAGGATGCTTTGGGCACTTGCACATTATTGCTGTGGACATATTTTTCTACTTAACGTGGTGAGCAGTTGTTTAATTGGAAAAGCTGTTACTTCTCTTGATCCCGACTGTAGTAAAAATCAATGTCTTCTCTGCAGCCTGAGCTAATAGGAATCAAACTCATTGAAGGATGAAAATGGTTTAATCAACAGAGAAGTCAGCTTAAAGGTTATTTAAAAAACCCAAACCCACGAACAAACCAGACACTCCCACCCGCACCCCGAAATGAATGAGCAACACAGGGTGCATCCTACCTTAACTTGCACTGACGGAGGGGAGGTAATGGAAGTTTTAATCTGAAATGGATATAGTGATGTTCTTGGGAGCTATTTGATTTCAAAGTCTTTCCTTTTAACCACCACCTCCCATATATAACTCCAGTCTTTGGATGAACTGACAAAAATGAGGTCTAATTATGGGTTTCTTTGTAGTGGAAGCCATGAAAGGCACTCAGTCTATTAATTCAAGAGCTGAATCAAACAGGGTTGCCAGGCTTATTCTTGACCTCATTTGTCCAGTGAGGCCCATTTATATTTAAAATATATCTATTGCATAGCTGGTTATTAGTAGCCCAAAGTGTAGGTTTCATTGAGAAAGCAGCAGCAAGGGAGTGATATTTTGTTGCTCACTCCTTTGGAGAATGTTGGTGGTGTTGGGGTTGGAGTCCATGTCCTGTATCCCTGTAAATTGGGTAAAGGACTAAGCAACCATTGCTTGCATGTCTGCAAAGGGAGGCTGTTCAATAGTTTTCCCCTCTTGATAGGACACCTTTGGCATGTGCAGATGCTGAAAAAGCAAAGAAGCCGATTTTGTTCCATGAGGGAGCTGCCTGCCAAACGTTAACACAAGTCTTATTACGGGATTAGGAATGAACTGGAGGTGTACATGTATATTTTTGTCTGGTAAAACACTAGCAGGAAAATTGAGCAGTTCCTGTCTGTCACCTCACCAAATCCCAGACGTTGTATTGAGGAGAAAAGGAGTATAATAACTTAAGCCAAACAGAGAAATGTCTCAGGTTGTGTGTGCCGGGTCAGGACTGCCCATGGTCTCCGGACTTCTGTGCACTTCTGTTGTTAGATATTAAAGATGCTGAGATATTAAAGAACTTTTTGTGGTGGTGCTTAACTTTGTGCGTTATGCTTGTTTTTTTCTTAATGCTTTCAGTTGGGCTGTTGTCAGCGCTTGAGGGGAAAGTCAAAGACTTGAAATTTGCAATTGCAAAGTCAAATTTCTGCATGGTCTTTGTGGCTTACTCGAATTTAGAGTGTTTTGGTGGGGTTCATAACGCTTCTTTTCGGAGTCTGACACTAGATGGCATCCTGCAGCCTGACCGTGGCACCTGCTTAGAAAATGGTCACTGCTTTCTATGTGGTGGCTTTAAGGCTGGTGGTTTGTTGTTACACTGGAAACTTGCTTCCCTTTTGTCCAGGAGTGTCTGCTTTTGTGTAAATTTAATGTAGAACATGTAAATATTTTCTTAAATGAATGTGTTACGGAATCGTCCCTTTGATATGTTTTGGTTAGGTCTTGGTTTGCAACCTGTGGGCTGTTGATTTTGTCCAAGATGTGATTTTTAGAACACAATTTGGAGTGGGAGGGAATGGTACTGTGTGTTACAGTTTTCTGCAAGTACACTGAAGAAATTATACAGACAGCTTTCACATATCCTTATGACTTGAACATAGTTAAAACTAGCGTGGTTTTACTCCGGAACTTTGAAGGAAGTTCAGAGCCAGAATATCATCACATGAAGCCCATAGTGTGATTTTATGTTAAATGCTGCTAGGAAAACTTGCCTTGTTCCAACAGGTAGCGCAGGACTGATGTATGTTAAAGTAGACAGCAGGATCCATTTCTTTTGAGAGAGTGTTTGATAACTCAGTGTAAACCACACTTAACTATTGCCACTTCTTCGTCTACAGATGAATTTAGGGAGGGAAAAGAAGAGGAATAAACTAAGAACCTCCACATCATTCTGTATTTTGGGGGATTCTGGAGGGGTGTGGTGGAGCAATGCCTGAATCGGTTTCATACACTGGGTATCTTCCATAATGTTGGGAAATGAAGGGTTTCTTCCCCATGTAACTGAATGGGAGTCGTGTGGTTTCAGACTGTTAATGTTTTTTTCAAGATTATAGTAGAAACTTCCTGTTTTCAGAGCTTATCTCCCCGTCTGGAGGGAAAGATTGTTATAGGTATGGTCACATCCTGTGGTTATTGTCACTTAAAAAAAAGTCTGAGTTCTCTTAAAGCCTTTGAATGTGAAGTGATTACTGCACTAAAAACTCTGAGCTGTAGTCACATTTCTTATCTCCTCTGTGATTTCAGTAAAGGGCTGTAAATCCACTGCAAATTTTACATACCTGTTCGTTCCATTTCTGCCGCACTTGGTGCGTTGTGAAAATCTCTTGGTAAAGATCCTTATTCTGGAGGGGAGGCTGTGGAGGAAGCATTTGGCAGTCATTTCCTTCAGCCTGGGAGTATGAGCATGCTTTCTGTTATAACAGTTTAAACATACCACAGCCTGTTGATGGAGGTATCAAATTTTCCATTCCCAACGTTACTTGTAGTTGAAACCAGGCAGATTTCCATTGTTTTACAGTGGCTTTGGTGGTGTTGAAAAGGATTCATTTGCTTAATTGTTTCTCCCCTCCTTTTCTTTAGCTTTGTCTCTCCTCACACATCTGACTATTGAGAGTTTTATTTGCTTTTTTTATATCCAGCTGGGAATAATTGGCTTCTTTTCTAAAAAAATGAACTTGTTAAATTTCCAAGTACATAACAATTACTTTTTAAATGACATTTTTCTTGACAAATATTTGGGTTTTTTCTCTTTAGTTTAAGATGATACCTTCTAAAATAAAACTGTGTGTGTCCCTTTTGAAGTGAAATTCAAGAAGCTGCTGAACAGGTTGATGTCTTGCCATAAGGACCATGAAATCTGGCAGACGCAACTGGATTCTGCTTTCATATTCTTGGCTTACAACGTACCATGCTGTAATTTGGAGTTTCCCAGGGCAGGGATTTTCTACAAAAACATTATTGATTTTAAGTGTTGGTCCCTACAGAGAAGAGGAAGCAAACCGGAGGGGAAATATTGGAAAAAAGTGTTTTTTGTGATTAGCAGACATGAACTATTTTGCTTAAATTTGTCCTGCCTGGTGTGTGTTGGTTTCCGGATATGAAAGCTGTAGCTGGGTTTCAAGTTACTTTTCTCAGTGCTTGTGCCTTAGTGGCTCGGTCACAATGTCCCAACCGAGTTTATTACGCTTCATACTTACCTATGCACATAAAAGCTTTCATTTTAAACATCTTGCCAAGTTGCTGCATTCCTCAGCTCATTGATCTTTTTTTAATCCCTTCTTTTCCTCCTTTCTTCCCAAAGAAAACGTGCTGTTCTGGCTGAATTTTGCTCATTTTGAGGTGCAGTTACTTTAAAGCGTTGTCCCGGAATTGAGTTTCAAATAGAAAATGCTGTCTCCTCTGCCTCATGTTTGTTTTCTCTTGGCCTTTTGCTGAAGTGTGGTTTCCAGGGTTTACGTAGCAGGCAGGGTTCAGTCTGTGGTGTTTGGAGGGGCGAGAACAGGGAGAAGGAAGGGTATGGGGGTGACTCATGTGAACATTCACTGACTATATTGGACTAGAGATGGAAATCGTAGTGGCCTGGGCCATATCTGTTTGATGGTTTGGGGTTTTTTTTAGTGGTGGTGTTCTGTTTTCTGTATCTTTTCTTCCCCCAACACTTACTAAGCTTGGTCTTCCTGTAAACCCCTGTGACTTCCCATGGTAGCACGTGAACTGCCGTGGTCTTCACAGCTCCCTGGGAGAGCAACTTTTGTTTTTTCTTTCCTGCTGTGACCACCACGCTGCGTGCATCCCAGATGCTGTATAACAATAATTGTGGGATTTCTTCCAAAGCCATGTGGAATGGAGTTCGGCAGGACTTTGGCCTTAGAGTCTCTATCCCCATTCTTCTGGGTGATGCATTGGCTGTACCAACAGTCATTTTAGGTCGTGTCACAGGTTCTGGATGGGCTGAGAAGGAATTTGAGGCACCTTGTGTTTTTACCTGATAACACGCAGCAAGTACCAGCAGTGCACAGGTCTCGAGGTTTGTTTGTTTTGTTTCTCTGGAGGATTTTTGTGCTTGTGCGTTGCCCTTGAGACTTGCACCTCTCGTCAGGTGCAGTTTGGTGCTAAGGGCACTGCCGTACTGGGGTGTCAGGGAGTTGCTGGTGGCAGTTGCTGGTGACCATTATGGCAAGGGTGGTGCCAGGAATTCCTGTGCTGAAGAGTGGGTGACCGGAGGTGGAAGTTCCTCAGACCTTTCTGTGCTCAACAGGGTCCTCCTTTCCCAAATTACTGGTGTGGGGTCAGGTTTTAATAGTGATCTGTCAGGATTTACACCTTGACTGGAAGTCTTCTGAAATACAATCCTGAACACCATGTAAGTACAGAAAAGGAGGCATAGTTCTTGAATCGTAAAATGTGTCAGTGTTAGTAGTTGGATTCAGTAGGTTTTAGATTAGATGGTGCATACCTAGAGGCTTCAGGAGAAAACCCACACCCCAAACAAAAACACCCAACCAAAACCTGAACAAACCCCACCACAACCTAAGAAACAAAATCCAGCCCAACTGAAAAAACCCAACCTCAGGAGGTTTGTTGTCTGCGTAGGGCACAGCTGGGGATTTGAGAGATGCAGGGAGATGGTTGATCCAAATTACTGCAGTTATGCACTAAATTCCAATAACTCTTTCTGTGCTGATTCTGAAGAGCTGCTGCCTGGTGTATGTGTAAGCGTGGCGGAGCAGACGTGGACAGGACTGATGGTGTTCAGCTGCGTGCAGAGTTTACAGCCTCCTTAGGCAGGCTTGGATTACAGAATGAAATGGCCTTTTGATTATGTTGAGGCAATAACAACATTGCACTGAATTTCCTCCTAGAGATTAGGTTTTAGTAGTGTGGAAAAGCACCCTCATCTAGCTGTGGAGCAGGCTGTAGCTGAATTACTGCTGTGGCCAGAAGCTGCTTAAAATTCAGTGCACGTTTCCTGTTGTGTATTCACGTGTGCTCACGGATCTACAAGTGTAGACAAGAATTTTCCTGCTTCGAGCAGGTTTGAAGAAACGTGTGTGTAGATCATAGCAACTGTTGTGTCAAGAGCGAAGTATCACTTATTCTGTTGTGTTTGTACTAATAAAACAGCGTGTTATTTGCAAAGGAAGAAAATATCACCTCTAACCCGACCAAAGGGTTTGTATTTAGAATAGGTAAAGCGTGGCCGCTTTGATGTTGAATTGAAAACAGAGAGGGGTAACAAATACCCAGTGCTGTCGCTGGGAGCGGTTAAGGGGTGACCTTTCCTGCTTTCAAGCCCAGGCAGCTTTTCTCTTCTCCTCTGCTAAGGAATCTTCAGTTGACCGTTGGCCTCAGCTAATTTTCAGTTTAAGCTGCCTCAGCTTCAGCCTTTTTTGTTTTATTAGAGGGAGCCTTGTTGTTTTGGCTGGGAATAGATGCACTGCCAGCAAAAGGGGAGTTTTTGCTGAGCACTGGAATGAAGTGACACAGCAGATAAACAGTGCTGTGACCATAATGTGAGGCTGTTTGCTTGTTCTCCTTGAACCTCCTCCCTTCCTCTTCCCCCCTACCCAATGCCAAAGCCGAAGGGAGAGTTGATTTACGAGAGCTCTGAAGACAATGCTAAGTTCCCTTTTTAAACTAGGTTCATCTTAGCAGGGGTTTAATGTATTGCACTTGTTGCTTGCCTGAGCTGGGAATTTGGGCTGTATTGGCTTTTAGGAAACACTTGTCATGATCGCATCCCGGTGTGTTCTCAAAAGTCAGTTTAAGGCTTCTTTTTGTATGATTTGTGCCAGCCACTGCACTTGAACCTGCTTTTTAAAAGAATTAACTGGGTGAGTTCACTGCACGACTTCAGTGAGCTGCTTTTAAATGGTGGTGGGATCTCTTTTGTACGTCTCTTAAAAATAAATTACCCATTTAATTTGTATAATCTCATTAAGTCTGTTTACAGTTACTTTGCATTTCAAGTGTATACATATCTGGAAGACCTGGAATTGCTCCTTTTGGAGCACTTTATCTGGTGGGTGAAATGCTCGCGTGTAGTTGATGGCTAATTGTGTCGGAAGAAGTGGAGGATGCAGCTGATTGACACATCTTGTGCCTTAGAGGGAGTATATCTGTATTTAATATTCTTCAAATTTGTATGTCTGTATTAAATATTCTTCAAATAGGGTAGGACTCTTGTGCAAAGTTATGAATTATTCGTGTTTGTTATGAGTAGTATGTCTAGAAAGCAGCGCATTTTACAGCCCTTTGAAGATCCGCTGTCTGTCACTTCTCGGCGCTCAATCTTTCATGAGCTGAAGTGCGTAGGTGCACTGTACAAAGTGTTACAGTATTCCCTGAAAACAGAAAATTTGAATTAATGGGTGCTTTCTAGTCCTTAGCTGTACGGAGAGAAGGTGTTCCTGGGTGTAAGCAGTGTCAGGACTTACTGACAGCGAGTCAAAGCCTTGCTTTTTCACACTTCCAGCTTCTGTAGCTTATTGTCACAACCCGAGTGTTTCTTCGACTGGGTGTTGTATTTAATTATAATGTTTACAATAAAGGCAGATAGCAGCTCCCTCGGCTGTGTGCTCAGGCCTGTAGCATGCAGAGTAACCGCATCCCTTGTCTCAGTTCATTATCTGGTAATGGTACTCAACGTGACAGGGTTGTCTGGATAAATGGAGGCTGCCAGGAAAACCAGGCTGGATCTTGCAGGCGGTGGAATTGAACTTTATTTCATCGTGTAATGAAGTGCACACTGGACCAAACACAACAACGTGGGTTTTTTCCCCCTTTTGCAGCCTTGCGTGCTTGTAGTGTTGATGTTAAAAGAAATACTGTTGTAAGTTTATAATGCCGTGACTGGCAAAGCTGTGTTTCATGACCAAGACCATATTTTTTGTCTTTTATAATCCGTTTCCAAAAGACAAGATCAAAAGTCCGTATTGCAAAATGAGGCTGGAGGCTGTATTCTGTGCATGGCTTTTTATTTCGGTCTATGAAATGGGGGCAGATCTCCATATCTCATAGGAAAGCCAATTAGTGAAAGTTCACTTGTTTCTGATGGCGGTGATTGAATGCTGTAGCTGTTCTGTTCATTCAGGAATCTCCAGTATGCTGTAGAAAAACAGATGGGACTTCAGCTGATTTCACTGCCATCTACCACGCTGCTGAATGCCGCAGTTGGTTTGCCTTGGATTTGCTAGACGGTGTCTGAGAGTCAAGAATCCTCCTCAGTTGCTGTGTTCAGACTGCTGGGTGCTGTACTCCAACTTTCACCCTAACGGGATACAAACAATTCTACAGATGCACTTTTTTCCTTCTTAATTCGAGTGCATTTTCCCAATATATACCGACTTTTAGGATTTGTGGTTCAAGCTGGTTGGGTCATCTGCCCTTAGGAGATAAGGTGTTTTTGAACAAACACCATCCATTGGGGTGTTTTTTCAAATAAATGGAACTTGGCCTGAATGAACTCACTGCAGGGAAGCTCTTTTGGAAGTCAGTAGAGGTAAACAGCGATTTAAATACACACTGGAGCAGTGATTTCGTTTCTGTGCTTTGCCAGGTGTCGGGCCACATTTGATTAGAAAATTGAAGTGAGGATAAATGTGCTGTGGTTGCTTTGTACTGACTTGAGGATTGAATTTCAGCTCTGGCAGGTTTGGAGCTATCGCACGGCTCCTTGGTTACAAAGCTGATTTTGAACCAGTTTTTTTAAAGCTAGGCTCCAGTTCAGAAGCTGTTGTACAGTGAATATTGTGGGAGTGAAGCTCACACCACCTTCAATTTGTATTGATCATAGCAGTGTGGCAAGGGCATTAGAATTAATCAGCTGCTTCAGCTGCGTTAGTGGTTTTAGGTAGCTATTTCTAGAAAGTACAGAATAAATTTTGAAGTTGGGCCTTTGTCTCCTGAAGGACTCGTGTGCTGTCGTACAAAACACGGTAGATGTGGATAAATAGAGGGAAAACACAACTACAAACAACAGCAGCATCTGGAAGGAGTAAGTTGGCAGACGTTACTTGAGGGTGTTGCTCGAATTGGGCCTGTGAACCTTGATTATTATTTATTTTTTATTTATTTTTTTTTAACTTGGCTTTGTAAAACCGGCTCTGAGAAGGTGTACACCTTTATTTTCTAGGTGAAATACTACTGCACGGCTAGGAAATGGATTTGCTTGGCAGGAAAGAAGTGTACGTTGCCCTCGGGTAATGGATTACATAGATGGCTTGTTTTGCATTTTATTTTGCAAGGGAAATAGCAGAGCTTTGCTCTAGAATTAAGTTGGTCCTCACAGCTGAAAGGTCATGGTTGTGGTGTTACAGAACAGCGCGAGACATTGTGAGATTCAGACAAGTTATTTATGGGCACATGAAGACACGTAGTAGGAGAAATATTCATTATTTTTAAAAATGCCAATTAAACACAATTAAAAGGATCACGTTTTGCTGAGCAGATGAATTTCTGCTTCTAATGGGAGGGAGGGAAGACGTCGTAAAGAGGATTTTAAACAAAATGGCTCGCTAATGGAATACACTGCACGGAAACGCTGTGTAGAGAAGTGCCTTTACCGTGCCGCTGCCCGGGCATCTCTTGCTCGCCCATCGCAGGGCCGGACGCCGCGTGTGGCTGTGTTCCCTCCACCCCTCCGCTTTATCTGCATTTCCCCACCCCCTGTGTGTTTTGCTCCGCGTTCGTAGCGGCGGGGAGGGCCGGGGCATTGATATTCCGGACCGGGAGCTCTGATCACTCCCGGGGATGCTTTGCCTCCTTCCTCTCTCGCTTGCAGATGCATTTTCTCGCTGACCACGCTATTAAAGAGCTGCCATCAATCACGGGGCTCCCGGTTCCGGCTGGGCTGAGCGGGGAGGAGGCGGAGGCGGGCCCGCCGCCGGGGGA
>NW_010180711.1:3732-6187 GCF_000695765.1 Mesitornis unicolor | reverse complement strand
CAACTCCTCATATTCTGGGATTCTGTGGTTAGGGGATAAAATGGGTGGGTGATATTCCACCAAGTGGCTCTTCTTAATGAGGTCCATCTTTTTACAACATTACCATTGCCATCGAGTGGTCCTTGTGTCCAAGATGTTGCTCAGGAGCCCTCGCGCATCTTTGTCCAAGATGATGCTCGAAGTCTTTCCCTTCTTTGTCTTATTATGTGGATAGGCCTTATTTTCATGCAACCCCTGCATGAAATGGAGCTACTTCAACCCATGAAGGGTTTGTTCCCAGTGCTCAAGGGTGCTGGGAGAAAACACGTCCGTGTCCGAGCGGCGCGGGTTCCCTCCCTGCCGCCGCGGCGTATTTGCTCCGTGCGATTGTCTCACTTAACCTCTTTGTTTAATATTTCTAATGACTTCTTTGGTCTGTGGATATTCGTAACATTAGCATAATTATCTATCTTAACATACTGTATTTGCTGCCTGCTGGGGATGAAGCACTGAAACTAACACTAGTAACTCATTAACAATAATGCTACTAGCTCATTAACAATGTTGACCCAATTACATGTTGTGTGTCCCAGAGACAAATAACAGTAATTGCGCCTCAAAAGCGATTCCATAAACACGGAGATTCTTTTTGAAATGCAAAGCAGGGAACGTTATTTGAATTTGCAGTCGAAGCGCAGGTTTAAATTCAACGGAGCCAATTCATCCCACTAAAGCAACATTTCCGTCTGTGCGGCCATCCTTCAAAGGAGAAAAAAAAAGCCACCACCAAAAAAGGGGCCTTGTGCCTTGAATTGATTTGCGGCGCGTCTCGTTCCGCGGGATCGAACCCATTTTCACCTTGCGTGCCAAAAATTATACCAGTTACAGACGACAAAAGGCAGACATCTGGTAACTGGCAGCCACTCCTGCTACCAGCAGGTAGCCGTTTTCTTTTGGAAACCGTTTGGATTACGCGGCGCACCCGGGACAATAGGAATCTGATGAAGCCTTTGCTAGAATCTGCTGAGAGATTTGGTGGTGGTGGTGGTGGTGGGGTTTAAATTTCAAGCTGCTTGGCTTGGAAAAAAAGGAGCTGAAGAGATTTGCACGAGACGATGCCCGGGAGCTGCGTGCGCGATGCCGCGCGTGCAACCGGCTGCCGTGGGCTGTGTCGCGACGGGAATGGCTTTAATTTGGGGAAATGACTGTGACGTGGCTTTGGTGGAGCCTGTGGATCACTGCTTGGGCTGGCTCTTTGCCTTCTGAGAAGCTGATGTGGGACATGACACCGAGGTTGGTGGGCAGAGCCCAATTGCTATGGGGTGGATGTGAAGTTGGTGACGGTTTTGCCCAGGGCAGTGGTGGAGTCGCCATCCCTGAAGGTGGTCAAAAAATGAATCCTCTGGTCAGTTTTGGGCCCCTGACTCCCAGAAGGACATTGAGGGGTTGGAGCATGGCCAGGGAAGGGCATTGGAGCTGGGGAGGGGTCTGGAGCAGCCGAATGATGAGGAGCGGCTGAGGGAGCTTGGGGTTCAAGTGGAGAAGAGGAGGTGAGGGGAGACCTTATCCCCTCTGCAGCTCCTGAAAGGAGGGGTTAGAGGTGGGTGTTGGTCTCTTCTCCCATGTAACCAGTGACAGGACAAGAGGAAATGACTTCAGGTTGCACCAGGGGAGCGTTAGATTGGATATTGGGAAAGATTTCTGTATGGTAAGAGTCATCAAGCACTGGCAGGGGCTGCCCAGGGCAGTGGTGGAGTCCCCATCCCTGGAGGTGGTCAAAACCTGTGTGGATGTGGCACTTGGGGACGTGGTTTAGCGGCCATGGTGGGGTTGGGTTGATGGGTGGTCTTGGAGGGCTTTTCCAGCCTTAATGATTCAGTGACTTTAGGGTGATTTCCCTTCCTGGGTGTGCTGATGTTCAGCAGCCACTTCCTGCCATTGCTCTCTCATTAATGCTTTATTTGTAATTGATGTTCTGTGACTCCCTCTTTGATACAGGGACAAGGTGGACTTATTTGGGTTGCTTATTTTTCCTCGCCGTGTCCCTGTCGGGTTTGCGCACTCAGCCATCACTGCAGGCAACATTGCCTGGAAATGAGAGAGGTAAACTTGTGGTGCAGAGAGATTTCCTTGAAGGAAAACACTGAGAAAAACAAAAGGATCTTTTTTGCTGGACCAAAACCAGAACGTTGGGTTTTTTTTTCTCTTTGCATATAACAAGAGCTGTTGCGAATGAGAATGCTCAGGCTCTGGTAAACTCATTTGCAGAGCTGTCTGCCCACAAGCTTTTCTTTTTTCTTATAGACTGAGGCCAATGGGATGAGGTTCAGTAAGGCCAAGGGCCGGGTCCTGCCCTTGGCTCACAACAACCCCATGGCCGCTGCAGGCTTGGGGCCCAGTGGCTGGAAAGGAGCTGGGGGTGCTGGTGGCAGCAGATGCCCAGGAGGCAGCAATGTGCCCTGGTGGGCAAGAAGGC
>NW_010180711.1:3308-3511 GCF_000695765.1 Mesitornis unicolor | reverse complement strand
ACTGGAGGGTGCAGCTGGAGAAGAGGAGGTGTGGGGAGACGTTATCCCCTCTGCAGCTCCTGAAAGGAGGGGGTAGAGGTGGGTGTTGGTCTCTTCCTCCATGTATGTAACCAGTGATTGAACAAGAGGAAATGGCCTCAAGTTGCACCAGGGGAGGGTTAGATTGGGTATGATGAAAAATTTCTTTATGGAAAGAGCCATCA
>NW_010180711.1:0-3232 GCF_000695765.1 Mesitornis unicolor | reverse complement strand
CAGAATCGCTTGGAAAAGCCCTCTGAGATCATCACGTCCAACCATTCCTGTCTCCCCACTAAACCATATCCCTAAGTACCTCATCTACCCGCTCTTTAAACACATCCAGGGATGGTGACTCCACCACCTCCCTGGGCAGCCTGGTCCAGCCTCTGACAGTGGATGTGACACTTGGGGACGTGGTTTAGCGGCCATGGTGGGGTTGGGTTGACTTGGACTTGATGATCTTAGAGGGCTCTTCCAACCCCAATGATTCTGTGACTCAACTGCTGCCGTGGTTCATCCAATTCATGGCATTGAGCCATTTCCCTTTTTGTAGGATATTCCTCTCTAGCTTGGACAGTCCCTTTTGGAAGAAGTCATAGGGGGTGGAAACCTTATTGCATCTTCATGCCAAAGCAAGAAGAGGTCCAGAAAGGGGTAGAGAGCCCCTGGCTCTGTGCGACTTGGGGCTCTTCAAGATGAGGCCTCGTCCTCTCGCGGTTTGTGCTTCTCCCTCGGCGCCGCTCTCGATGGAGCGCGATTTACTTCTTCAAAAGCAACTTCAGTGCCTGTGCCACAATATTTAATGACGTTCTCAAGGTGGCTAAGGATGGCTTTTGAAAAGCAAGAGGAGATGACAACCTCGTCACGCGATACGCCAGATGATGGGTAAATTGAAACTTCTCATCGTTATTTATTGAAAACAGCTCCTATAGCCTACCCAGATTTTTTCAGCCTGACAAGGCTCATTTGTTTCATATTTTAAACATTAAAAAAAAAAACCAAAACAAAACCAACGACGGGGGAGGCTGTCATTAAGATATCAGTGAATCAAGCCATTGAATGAGATAATTGCTCACCAAAGAGGAGGTAGCTGAATTTTTAATGCAGTGGCAGCGCGGCTTAGAGGTGAAGGTTATTGAAGTCGTGGCATTTTTGTATGCAATCATGTAATTTGGAAATGATGTTGCATCAAAAAGGCTGGTTAAATGTTTTTACTTGTCCCCAGCCCCCCAGATAAGTCCCTGGTTACCTCTGGGTGATGCCCAGTGCGGCTGCAGGAGCATCCCATGGTGTTTTGGTTCCCATCGTGCTGAGTTTTGTTCCTCATTTCAAAGGCTTCAAGAGCAAATCTTCCACTCTGGTCTCCAAGAGACTTCCTTTATACCCAAATGAGAGCATCCTAGGTCAAGTTTAAGGTTAGACAGCTGAAGCAAGTAGTCTCACTAAGCTTAGTGAGAGTCTTTGGGATGAAGCAAAGCAAGGTTTTGAGTTATATCAACCCCAGAACCTCCTGCATCCTTGGAAATCATCCTTTTGGTGTCTTCACTGGTGGTTGCCAACCGCCTTGGCGCTGCTTTTGCCCATTCCCTTGCTGTTTTGGGACTGGAAACTTTCCTAGGAGAGTTCATTGCAAGAAGAGTTTTGATCCTTCACGGATCTTGGGCTGAGAGATGAAATACCTGCCCAACCTAGGGATGGTTTTGTTTGTGGTTTCTCTTTTCCCAGTTCCTTCTCATCTCTGAGAAGACAGGAGGCTCTAACACAACATTAGGCTCAAAAGTCCCTCATCTGTGCAAATCTTGGGATATCGCTTTTCTCCTCGGACCCCGTTTGCGCTGACCATGAGATGGGATGCGTGCCCTGGAAGGATGCTTCCTCCTTTCTCAGCCCTGGACCACATCCCTGCTGGTGCTGATGCTTCCAGATACGGGACCAAAGGAGGAGGGGGGTCCAAATCCAGTTCCCTTGCACTCCAGGTACCATCCTGGATGTATGCACCAAGCTATGAGCAGCCACAGTCCAGGAGCCCGCCAAGAAATTGCCCACAGACTGGGATGAAAGCAGTGCCAGGGCCCAGGTTAACGCTCAGCAGTGGTGCCAGCCAGGAACATTTCTTGCCACGGCTTTGAATTTGCACATACAGATGGAGAGGGATGGCTTCCTGCATCCGTGGGCATCGATCCCCTGCGTGGAGTGAAGGGCTCTGTGCTGGGATGAAGAGCGTGGAGCTCCAGCAGCTCCCATCTCACCACGTGTACGGGCTGTGAACACGTTTTTCCTTCCCCCCTTAGGAGAGCGTTATTATTTTTCCTGACCTAGAGGAATGGTTCAGCACGCCAAAATTGTGTTTGGAGTCTGTAGCAATTTGGCGGTGCTGACAACGAGCTGAGCTTTTCGGCAAGGCTGAGCTAGCGGGGTACAGAGCGATCCGCCTCAGCGCTTGCTGATATCGCACGCTGTGACTTGAAAACACTGAAACATCCAGCCCGGAGCTGGGTTTATTTGGTCTGCAGGCAGCATTTCGCTATTTGGCTGGTTGCAGTGCTTCTGAAAGAGAAATTTCACTGGAGAAACTGAAAAATGAGGCATTGGGGATGTGTTTTGGGGACGTTGCTTTAGCGGTGGTGGGTTGATGGTTGATCTTAGAGGTGTTTTCCAACCTTAATGAGTCTGTAATTGTATTATCAAGGAGAGCACTTGGGTTTTCAGGGGGTAAAAACAAAGCAAGGAGGGAAGGTTTGGGGTTTTTTCCATGCCATGATGACAGGAATTAGAGATATGAGGCTTCTGGCATGGTCAGCTTTGATGATGCTGATAGCAAAACTGCGAATGGTATCGGTAGCAAATAGCTTGCATGGCATCATGTGCTGCTCTGCATGGTTTTTTTGGCTTAGGTACCAAGTTTTAGGCTCCAATTGGCAAACGAGCCATGAACTTGGCTGCATAAGCTGTACAAGGCAGGAGAATGCCAAAGGTGGCTGTGGGATGCCACCTTGACTGTCACAGGTTTGTTGCTTCGAGATAAGGACCTGTCAAAAAGGATGGTTCCTATTTCATAAAGTCAAAGACAACCAGATGTGGTGTGCCCTTGGTCCAGCTGTGCTCTAACAGCGGGGCCTCATCTGCCTGGATTTTCATCCCATCCTCTGGAAAATGATGGGTTTTAATGTTGGTGTTTCATCCCCCAGGGGTCAACCAAGCCCAATGCCACCCTCCTTATCTCCAGCTTGGGCCCCTTGAACCCTGAGCAACTCCTGGGCATCTCCCTTTGCCTCTTACACCTGACATAAGATCCTGTTTCACCTGCAGATCCAGGGGTTTCCCAGCAGATTTGATAGGAAAATTCAGCCTTTAGAGATATTTGGATGAGATATCATAGAATAGTTCAATGCTTTGGGTTGGGAAGGACCTTAAAGATTTACTGCGATGGTCCTGGAAAGTTGTCTGCGCTGTGGAGTAGGATCCT
>NW_010180710.1:0-19282 GCF_000695765.1 Mesitornis unicolor | reverse complement strand
AGCCTCTGACTTGGTTGTTACCATGAAAATTTCATTAGAATTCTTCCCATTATGCAAAAAGGAAAATGATAGGTTAGATTGCTTCCTTAAATAAATACACATGCAATTACAAACAAACCAGGGCTGATAGGAAACTCTGCCACCTCAGAAGTAATGATAAATTGCTTTATAAGTAAAAGGAATAATGTTTTTATTTAGAAGGAAAGAAACAAACATATAGACTACAAATCAGTCCATCTATTTCCACTGGAATTCTTGTTATTCAGTTTACCTAAATTATTCAGAAAAGCAAGTGGTTAGTGAGTACTGAAATTTGCTCATACAGTTTTATTCAGGAGAGGCAAAACAAAAAGCTCTGGAAGAATTCCATGATATTGAGAGACTGGTGAATTAATATTTTTTAAAAGTAAATTTTGAAAAAAAACAAACAAACAACCAAAAACCCACAAATCCACTATTTTTTAGAAACAATGTTATTGTATATATGCACAAGGTTAGTTCCTAGATTATTATTACTTAGAAAAAGCTTAGCAACTTAGAATCATAGCTTTCTGAAAATGTATAGTCAAATGTTGGTGAAGATCAAACAGGAAAACATAATGTTATAGATGACTATGAAATAAGCTGTAAATAAAACAGATTTTGTAAATCTATGTAAAGCATCCACATCTTTAATTTTGCACTTTCATCTGTCCATGTGTTCTTGAAAGGAGTTAGTAGCATTGATGTGTAGAAATATTCAAAGAAAGAAGAAATAGGTGATAGAAATAGGAAATAACTGCAAAGCAAAAATAAACAGCAAAGAATGAAAAATAAATTTCTGAGGGAAAGGGTATATTACCCATCTAAAAATTAATGAATAACATGGGGAGAGGGAATAGGGAAATCATTACCCTTTAACCATTAATGTATTGGGGTATTCAATGGAATAATCAAACAGAAAGATATATTTATTCACACAGCAAAAATTAAATAGTGAGATTAATTATCAGAATCTCTATTTGAAGCCTGAAGTATTGATTAGGTCACAGATTAGACTAGTTCACAGAAAACAGGTATATCAGGGGCTATTCATCATGCCAATGTGCATGCAGTCTCTAGTTCAAGAAGACTGTGAGAATATAGTATGTGTGCCAGTGAGCTGCCCAAATATATTTGCACTGTTTTTAATATTCTCTTTCTAACCACATGCTAACAGCTAACATCTTATTGTTTTCTTTTGAGATAAGATAGTCCTAGATAGTACTTTAAAATAATATGGAATGTTGCCTAAGTTGCAGTTATTCTTGGCTCCCTGAATATGATGAATGATTATTTTTTTTAACACATATTTCTATCCAGCTGAACTAAACTGATTTTCAGAGACGGATCCTACACTGGGGATAAAGGGATTGTCCCTCACTACAGCTTTCAGAAAAGTGTAAACATAGTAAAACTTTTCTGAAATGCTTTCCTCTAGGCTAAGCATGGATTGTAGAAATGCACATAATAGTATTGTCACCATGGATTGCCTCCAAACAGACAGTATTCAAAATGCACCTGGTCCTGTTTACATTAAATATTCAGCCATGGTTTGGGTAGTTACTTGCTCAGTAGTTACTTAGATCCTGGGTTGGAAAAGTAATATCTTCTTGTAACATCCAGCACAATTAACTTGCTTTCTCTTTGAAGTACTGCAACAACTTGGACCACTTGTCATCTCTGTTAATCTCACAATCAAACAGCCCAAGAGACAAAATCTGTAGCACAGATGTGGTCACTTTTAGTAAAAGTACCTTTGCTCTTTATTTCTGTTAACAACTACAGAGGCACAACATTGTATTACTTCAAAATCCTTCTTAAAACTTTCCTGTGGTGCCCTTTAAAAGAGATTTTGACAAAGGTAAGGCAATCTATATGCTCAGACTGCTGCCTATCATGCTGATAAATACTATTTTACTGTCTCATTGCAGTCCACTCTGCTGCCTTTGTCATACTCTCATAAACTCTTTGCTAGGGCTGTTTTCCATAATTATGCAACTATTGTCTTTGACATACTAGTTTCTGTTCAGCTGAACTTTGTTTCCACAGTTATAAAGTACAAACTAAAGAAGTTTATCCACCTTCAAAGTTTTAGGAAAAAAACTAAAACGGCTAGAAATGTAAAGTTTTTCAAAATACAACCTGTTGACTAAAGGTGATCAGTTGGGGAAGTATTTATCATTATTTCTTAGCAATAGTACAGAATCTCTTTGTTCTAAAAAAGCCTCAATCCTCAAAACCAAATAAGTGTGATTGAACATCATATCATTTACACAAAATAATTAAGATGTCAGAGCAATTCTGGCTAGTGTTCTCAATCAACCTTAATATTTAGACTTGAAACCTGATAAAACACAAAAATAATGAACTTAACTACTCAGTGGTCTGCTGGGTTTATATTGTCAAAATAATTATGTAGATAACTTTAGACCTTTTGCTTAACTTTTTTACCACTTATTAAAGGTTCTACCAGCAAAACTACAGGCACAATATTAATGCTGAATGTTGAATGCTGAATGCTGAATGCTGACTTTTATGTTGTTTTGCTAATAGTATAAAAGAAAATACTTACTTCTATCACCTATTTTACATATGTGTGATGAGTTGACCTTGGCTGGCTGCTAGGTGCCACCAAGCCACTCTCTCACTCCCCCTTCTCAGCAGGACAGAGGGAGAAAACAAGATGAGAAAGCTCATGGGTTGAGATAAGGACAGGGAGATTGTTCACCAGTTATCATTACAGGCAAAACAGACTTCACTCAGGGCAGATTAACATAATTTCTTGCCAGTTGAGCCCTCGAGGGAAGGAAGGCTCTGCAGAGGGACCTAGATAGGTTGGATTGAGGGGCTGAGGTCGATTGTATGATGTTTAACAAGACCAAGTACCGGGCCCTGCACTTTGGTCACAACAACCCCATGCTGCACTACAGGCTTACGAAGAGTGGCTGGAAAGTGTCAGGCATAAAAGGACCTGAGGGTCCTGGCTGACAGCCGGCTGAACATGAGCCAGAAGTGTGCCCAGGTGGCCAAGAAGGCCAACAGCATCCTGGCTTGTATCAGAAATAGTGTGACCAGCAGGAGTAGAGAAGTTATTTTGCCTCTGTACTCGGCACTGGTGAGGCCACACCTTGAACACTGTGTTCAGTTTTGGGCACCTCACTACAAAAAGTACATTAAGGCACAGAGAAGAACAATGAAGCTGCTAAAGTGTCCAGAGAATGTGTCTTATGAGGAGCAGCTGAGGGAGCTGGGGTTGTTTAGTTTGGAGAAGAGGAGACTGAGGGGAGACCTTATCGCTCTCTACTGCTACCTGAAAAGAGGTTGTAGTCAGGTGGGTGTTGGTGTCTTCTTCCATTTAACTAGTGATAGGACAAGAGGAAATGGCCTCAACTTACACCAGGGGAGGTTTAGATTGGATATTAAAAGGAATTTCTTTACTGAAATAGTGGCCAAACACTGGACCAGGCTGCCCAGGGAAGTGGTGGAGTCACCACCCCTCAAGGTGTTCAAGAAGTGAATGGTTGTGGCACTTCAGGACAGGGTTTAGCAGACATGGTGGTGTTAGGTTGATGGTTGGAATTGATGATCTTAGATGTCTCTTACAAACTTAAGGATTCTATGATACTATGAATTGCTCCAGCGTGGGTACTTCTCCATGGGGTACAGTCCTTCAAATACAGATTGCTTCAATGTGGTCCCCTTATTGTAGGGACCATTGGAGGAATCTCTTTCTCAGGACCAGATGAGATCCATCCATGAGTCCTGAGAGAACTGGTGGATGAAATTGCTGAGCCACTATCCATCCACTATCCATCATATTTTAAAGGTCATGGCAGTCTGGTGAAGTTCCTGATGACTAGAAAAAGGGAAACATAACCCCCATTTTCAAAAACAGGAAAAAGGAAGTTTCTGTCTCACCTCTGTGCCTCACAAGATCATGAAGCAAATCCTCCTGAAGGTTTTCCTAAGGCACAGGGGAAACGAGGATGTGGTGATTGGTGGTAACCAACATGGCTTTATCAAAGGCAAATCATGACTCACCAATTTGGTGGCCTTTTATGATGGAGTTATAGCTTCAATGGATAAAGGAAGAGCAACTGATTTCATCTACCTGGAATTGTGCAAAACTTTTGACACTGTCCTGCATGACATACTGGTCACTAAATTGGAAAAACACAGATGTGATGGACAGACCACTTGCTTGATGAGAAAATGTCTGGATGATCACACTCAGAGAGTTGCAGTCAATGGCGCAATGTCCAAATGGAGACCAGTGACAAGTGGTGTTTCCCAGTGATTGGTACTGGGACCAATATTGTTTAACATCTTTTTTTGGTGATATGATCAGTGGGATTGACTGCACCCTCAGCAAGTTTGTGGATGACACAACACCAAGCTGCAGGGAAGGAATGCCATCCACAGGAAGCTGGACAGGCTGGAGAGGTGGGCGCATCCAACGCCATGAAGTTCAACAAGGCCAAGTGCAAGGTCCGGCACCTGGGTAAGGACAATCTCAAGCACAAATACAGGTTGGGTGGAGAATGCCTCAAGAGCAGTCCCAAGGAGAAGGATGTGGGGGCGTCAGTTGATGAAAAACTCAACATGAGCCAGCAATATGTGTTTGCCACTCTGAAGGCCAACTGCATCCTGGGCTGCATCAAAAAAAGTGTGGTCAGCAGGGTGAGGGAGGTGATTCTGCCTCTCTACTCTGCTCTCGTGAGACCCCAAACTGGAGTAGTGAGACCCATTCTGGAGCCCCCAACACAAAAAGGACATTGAAGTGTTGAAGCGGGTCCAGAGGATGGCCACAAATATGATCAGAGGGCTAGAGCACCTCCTCTAAGAGGACCGACTGAGAGAATTGGGGCTGTTCAGCCTGGAGAAGAGAAGGCTCTGGGGAGACATTATGGTAGCCTTCCAGTACCTGAAAGGGTCCTACGGGAAAGCTAGGGAGGAACTTTTTACAAGGGTAGGTAATGATAGGACAAAGGGTAATGGTTTTAAACTGGAAAAAGGCCAATTTAGACTAGATATTAGGAAGAAATTCTTTACTGTGAGAGTAGTGAGACACTGGAAGAGATTGCCCAGAGAAGCTGTAGATACTCCCTCCCTAGAAGTGTTCAAGGCCAGGTTGGACAGGGCTTTCAGCAACCTGGTCTAGTGGGAGTTATACTTTCCCATAACAGAGGGGTTGGAACTAGATGATCTTTAAGGTTCTTTTCCAACTCTAACCATTCTGTGATTCTATCAGTCACAAGTCCTAGTAGAACATCTGCTCACTCTTAGGGTCCTCTCCATGGGTCACAGCTCCTGCTAGAAGCCTGCTCTGATGTGGTTCTCCATGGACTACAGAAGGACAAGCTGCTTTTCATGAACTTCTTCACAGGCTGTTCCAGCATCTGAAGTACCTTCTGCCACTTCATCTTTACTGACCTTGGTGTCTGCAGCATTGTTTCTCTCACACCTCTCTCACACAGTTGCTGTGTAGTGTTTTTACCCTTTCTTAACTATCTTTTCGCAGAGGTGCTGCCAGTACTGCTGATTGGTTCAGCTATGTCCTGCAGGTGGGTTCATTTGAGCTGGCTGAAACTGTCTGTATACAAGGTGAGGGCTGCTTCTGCTAGCTTCTCATAGAGGCCACACCTGCAGTCACCCCCACTGTCAAAACCTTGCCACATGTAATGTTTAAAGCCCAAGCTAAAAGGTTATTCTACTTAGGCTTTCTCTGCTATGGGTAGTTTTCTCTGTTGTGTAACTCATAGCAAGAGTGTAAATTATGTTCTCTAAGGTGGTTCTGGAACCTGTGGAAAAGCCTTTTTCCATTAACTGTATCTAGAGTTGTACTACAGATAGGTAAGAATGAAATCTTTACTGAGGTCTCTAAAGCAGATTTTGTGCTCAATATATTCAGCAATTATTCATGTGTCACAAGAGAGCTCTTTCACTAATAAAGCTTATGATAAACAAATACTGAGAAGATTTACATTTTCTGCACAATTTATTCTATCTCCCCCCCACCCACTCCACCTCCAGCCAGTTTTACACTGGAGTCTGAAACAATGACTCAAGAATTACAACAAATGTATTTAATAAGTTATCAAACTTCATTTGGTATGAAAGTTAATGTCCTGGTTTAGCACACAGCTGGCATTTAAACATCCAGTCAGTGTATATATAGCCTATAATTCATTAAATTATTTCTTTTTTTTTTTAGTAAGATGAAATTTCTATCCGTTCATTGCAAATTCTGGATATCTTGCTGATATGTGCACATGTGCTTCTATAATCATATATTATTCATGTTTTATAACATCTGAAAGCATCTAAGGCACTAATATATTTTACAGTAATAAATGAAATCCAAGTCATGCATTATTTCTTTTGTAGTGCTAGGTCACAATCCTAGATGAAACTTAACAGTGCAAATTCATTTTTAGCAGATAAGTTATATTCACAGCAGCTGAGTTATATTCATTTAATTCCTGTAATGTAGCAAACTATTGACTGTTTCTTAAATGTGAGGTGAGGATTGCATTCTTTTGAATTAGTTAGAGAGAACACACACAGAAAAAAAATACATCAAATGAACTCAAACTCTACAGTACAAGATTCATAAAGAATAACCTTCAAAATCATAATACTTGTTACATATATGACATTTGTAGCTAAGGATCTTCCAGGGCTATATAGCCACCATGTAGAAAAGTTGTAATACAAGTTGTATTCTACAATTAATTATCTTTTGGGAAACCTGAAAGACATTTTATTAAATATTGATTTGTCCTGTGAGAAATAGATGAAATATTGGGGTATCTATGTTTTTAGCTTTTGTATACAAATATATGTAATAGTTTCACATGTGTACACATGTACATTTCTTTATTGGTATTACAAGAAATAGGACCTGATACTTTTTGCAAATTGTGTAAACATTCATAGTTAACATTACACTGTTTTTAAAAAAACTGCTCCATCACAGGCAAAGCCCTGAGTTGCCTTATGGTGCCCTAAGGAATAATTTTTATTTACTCAGTTATTCCTTTATTTGAAGGAGGCAGTGTAGTAGTTTAGGGCTGGCCACTAAATGACTGACAGATGCTCTCTATTAACTACAAACATCAAGCACTATCAGTTGTAGAAATGAACACTGTCTAGAAAAATACACCATTAGTTTCAGAAAGTACAGTCACTTAGAAGAGACTTAACTGAAAAAGTAAAACCATTAGAGAATTAGTTCTCTTTAGCTTAAATCAAGACAGGCAGAAAGGTAAGGGATACTTAATTTGTTGTCGTTGAATACTAGAAACACAGAAAGATAGAATCGACGTGTGTTGTCAATCAGCTAACAAATGGGGCTCTAACTTATCTTCAGTTTTCCTTTCTCTGCCATTATTTGTGCAACTGATTTTAGTCCTCCTGAAATGTACCTAATTTGAATATTACCTCTGCAATACACGGGGAAATATAATGAAGAACTGCACAAAATTTAAATACACTCATCCAGAGCTCAGTTAGGTATAAGAATCTCGGATCTGAGTGTAGTGTATAGATGGCATATACAGGGAGCATGTTCAAAGACCTGGGAGAAGCTGAAGAGCCCTTGACCACCACTGCCACGTGTCTGCTGCAGAGGCAAGGTAAGAGTTCAATTCAAAAGTAACAGTAAAATAGATGCTAGGACTATAGGGGACTAGTGATTTGATGTTTTACTCAGAGCTATTGGAAATGTTATAATTTTACAATTAATTTTTTTCTTTGGATGTTGACTTGCCTAAAATTTGCAGGGAAAATACTTTTTATTTAAAGAAAAATTTTATCTATAAGAACTACTGACTTTAAATTGAAGCGCACTTGGAACGTTTCCAAAAAGTAGTTTTGGAAAGGATTTTTCAGGGTTCTGTTTTTGGAATGCAAGCTGTTTGTTTTTAATGAAGTTTGGTTCTTCCAGACTTTTCAAGGTAGACGTGGGAAGGAGATAACATTTTAAAAAAAGTTTTGCTTCTCTCTCATTGTCTAGTAAAGCATATGTGTATACAATTGTTGTTAAATGGACAAAGGTATTCGTATCAATTATTAGGTCCAGTGTCCTGATCCTGAGGTAGAGACATTAGGTCTTTCTTAAATGCACCAGTGTAATCTATACAGAATCTATGAATATAATTTAAAGAAGATCCACTGCCTCTCTGTATTGAGATTTCTTAAAGTATCTTCCAGCTGATGTCTTCCATATATGGAACACATGTATCAAATGCAAGTATGAACACATAAGCACTGTGGATGACACATAGGTTACAACTCTAGAATAAAATCTAGGCTTCTTCAATATTTTCATTTAGATTCATCCAAAGGAAAATAAACACATAAATAAACTGCCCTTAAGAGTAGACACCTAATAATTATTTAATGTTATTCATTCCTTCTGTTCTAGGGTTTTATATAATATCCAAAATCAAGAGATTTTCCTTTTCTTTCAAAGAGAAAAAAAATCTGCTGAAACATGTAAATCTTGTTTTTTTCTCACAAATGTGACTGTAACAAATCATTTCAGTTTTGACAGTTTGAACTTTGAACTGAGTTACTGAATCTGAAAGAACAATTTTCCATGAGAAATGAAAATAGCAATACTCAAGAGATTTTTAATAGCTTTTTGGTATACTAAATAACTACGATTAAGAACTGATTGAAGGATATAACACTGAAGAAGTGCTTGATATATGTATGTGCATAAATGTAAATAATATCTGGAAGGATATAAATATCTCATCTTACAGAAGAAAAAAGCTGAATCTAAGAATTGAACAAAACTTCCATGTGGTGGCTTGACCTTGGCTGGATGCCAGTTGCCCACCAAGCCACTCTATCACTCCTTCTCCTCAACTGGACAGGGGGAGGGAAAATATAACAGAAGTCTTATGGGTCAAGATAAGGAAGCACAGGGGGAGATCACTCACCAATTACCATTATGGGCAAAACAGACTTGAGTTGGACAATTTAATTTATTGCCAAAAAAATCAGAGTACAAAAATGAGACATAAAACCAAATCTTAAAACATCTTCCTCTCCCAGTCCTTCCTTCTTCCCAGACTCAATTTCACTCCCAAATTGTCTGCTTCCTCTTCCTGAGTTGCACAGGAAGACAGGGAATGAGGGCTGTGGTTAGTTCATCACACGTGTTCTTTGCCACTCCCTTCTCCTCACTTTTTTCCCCTGCTCCTGGGGTTTCTCCCACAGGACAAAGTCCTCCACAATTTACACTTCACCAGCTTTGGTGGCAATAGATGGGGTACATCTGTCTCAAAGGGGGAAAAGGTTCCTGGGGCAAGAGTTCATTGACAGAGTTTTAAACTAGATTTGAAGAGGGAAAGGGGGAAAGGGGACATAACACAACTCACTAAAGATGAGCCTGTGGGTGAAGTGCCAAAATTTGTGGGACAGTGCGCTAGTGAGACTCTTCAGACTGCTGTCTCAGTGGAGGTATGAGATGGAGTTCCATATAGCAACCAAGATGCAAGGGTTACTGATGAGTTAGTAACCATGGAAGCTCCTGAAAACAACCCAGCAGAAATTAGGACTTCTTCCTGTGAAAAGGTGGCAGGGCCTTTAGCCCAAATGAAGTGCATCTACACTAACGCATGCAGCATGGGCAATAAGCAGGAGGAACTGGAAGTTACTGTGCATCAGGAAAACTACGATATAGTAGCTATCATGGAAACATGGTGGAATGAGTCACGCAACTGAAGTGTTGCTGTAGATGGGTATAAGCACTTCAGAAGGAATAGACAAGGAAGGAGAGGTGGTGGGTAGCCATGTATGTTAGGGAATGCTATGACTGCCTAGAGATTAGCAATAGTGAGAACAGGGTTGAGTGCTTATGGTTGAGAATTCATGGGAAGGCCAAGAAGTCAAATATCAGGAGGTTTGATGGGAGTTTCTTATAGACCACCTAACCAGGATGAAGAAATAGACAAAATATTCTGTAGGCAGCTGGAAGAAACTCCGTGTTTGCTTCCCTTGACTTCAACTTCCCAGATATCTGCTGGAAATATAACACAGCAGAGAGGGAACAGTCCTGGAGGTTCCTGGAGTTTGTGGAAGATAACTTCCTGACACAGCTGGTAAACGTACCAAGAAGGGAAGGTGCTGGACCTGCTGTTTGTAAACAGAGAAGGTCTTGTGGGGGATGTGATGGTTGGAGGCTGTCTTGGACATAGTGATCATGAAATCATAGAGTTTTCCATCCTTGGAGAAGTAAGGAGTGGGGCTAGCAGAACTGCCACTTTGGACTTCTGGTGAGCAGGCTTTGGTCTGTTTAGGGACTTGATTGGACTTTGTTAGAAGAATACCTTGGGAGGCAATTCTGAAAGGCAAAGGAGTCCAGGAAGGCTGGACACTCTTCAAAAAGGAAACCTTAAAGGCACAAGAGCAGGCCATCCCCATGTGTCGAAAAATGAGCTGGTGGGGAAGAGGACTGGCCTGGCTGAACAGAGAGCTCTGCCTGGAGCTCAGGAAAAAGAAGAGAGTTTATGGTCATTGGAAGAAGGGGCAGGAAACTCAGGAGGACCAAAAGGCTACCATAAGGCTGTGCAGGGAGAAAATCAGAAGGGCCAAAGCTCAGCTGGAACTCAATATAGCCAATGCTGTTAAAGACAATAAAAAAGGGTTTCTATAAATTCTGCTGGAGGAAACAGAGACCAGGGATGAGGAAAAGGCTGAGGTACATAATACCTTTGCCTCAGTCTTTAGCAGGAAATCCAGTAGTACTCCAAGTACCCAGCATCATGAGCAGGAAGACAGGGGTGGGAAGACTATAATCCATGAGGAGATTGTTAGTGACTGGCTACACCACTTAGATATACACAAGTCTATGACGCCATATGGGATCCACCCCAGGGTCCTGAGGGAGCTGGCAGAAGTGCTCTCCAAGTCACTTCCCATCATTTATCCTGGCTAACTGGGATATGCTGTATGGGCCTGGCCTGGCATGGCATGGGTTAAATGCCTCAAAACAGGTGATTCTCAGGAGCTACTCCCAAGTGGCAGGAATGGCCATGCTGGAGAGCATGTCCAGACTTGCCCAGGTGAGGGGTGTGTCATGACCTGCTGTGTGCCCTGTCACCTGGTACAGGCAAGGGGGGTGGGGGAAGAGTTTAAATATCCCCACTTAAGCCTGAGACCATGTGTTCACCTACCATCTTCCAACCTCGACTCAACAAAGAAACTGCTTGTCCAGCCGCCATCTTAAACATATGCTGATACACCAGAGGCCTTGGAAATGGTGACTATCTTTTGCCTTTTCTACTTCTCTGATAACTATTTATTTCTTTTCTCTCCTTTTTCTCATTTTCTCATTCACTTTTCCTTTTTCCAACACGTGCGGCTGCAGCGGACTGTAGCTAGCGGTTTTGGTTTTGGGCCTTGATTTTGATTAAGACAGTATTAAGCTAAGTTTTCTCAGTTCTGCTAGTCAAATTGTTATAGTGTTGCTAAGTTGCACAGTGTTCCGGTAATTTTGGGGCCATTTTGGTTTCTTGTCGATATTCCGTCACCTACGGGTTGTTAAAAGGTTTGAATCCAGTGTATTTCAAGACGTGTTTCTTATTTAGTAAAAATATTGCTTACACCCTTCTCCTGAGTGATTCATATCGCTCTGTCGCCGTGCCGGGATAAAAGAGCTCACTTTTTAAAACGGGCCGTGACATATACCCTCACAGCTAGAAAGGCTAATGACATCCTGGGGTGTATTAGAAGGGGTGTGGTTAGTATGTCGAGAGACGTTCTCCTTCCTCTCTACTCTGCCCTGGTGAGACCACATCTGGAATATTGTGTTCATTTCTGGGCCTCTCAGTTCAAGAACAGGGAACTGCTTCACAGAATCACAGAATCTCAGGAGTTGGAAGGGACCTCGAAAGATCATCTAGTCCAACCCCCCTGCCAGAGCAGGATCACCTAAACTAGGTCACAGAGGAACGCGTCCAGGCGGGTTTTGAATGTCTCCAGAGAAGGAGACTCCACAACCTCACTGGGCAGCCTGTTCCAGTGTTCTGTAACCCTCACAGTAAAAGTTTTTCCTCATGTTTGCATGGAACCTCCTATGCTCCAGCTTGCACCCATTGCCCCTTGTCCTGTCATTGGCTATCACTGAGAAGAGCCTGGCTTCTTCCTCCTGACACTTGCCCTTTACAAATTTATATACATTTGTAAATGTTTATAACATTTGCTTGAAAGAGTCCAGCGCACGGCCACAAAGATGATTAAGGGAGTGGAGCATCTCCCTTATGAGGAGTGTCTGAGGGAACCGGGTCTCTTTAGCTTGGAGAAGAGGAAACTGAGGGGTGACCTCATTAATGTTTACAGATATGTAAAGGGACACTTGCCCTTTACAAATTTATATACATTTGTAAATGTTTATAACATTTGCTTGAAAGAGTCCAGCGCACGGCCACAAAGATGATTAAGGGAGTGGAGCATCTCCCTTATGAGGAGTGTCTGAGGGAACCGGGTCTCTTTAGCTTGGAGAAGAGGAAACTGAGGGGTGACCTCATTAATGTTTACAGATATGTAAAGGGCGAGTGTCAGGAGGAAGAAGCCAGGCTCTTCTCAGTGATGTCAAATGATAGGACAAGGGGCAATTGGAGCAAGCTGAAGTATAGGAGGTTCAATCTGAACATAAGGAAATACTTTTTTACTGTAAGGGTGACAGAGCACTGGAACAGGCTGCCCAGAGAGGTTGTGGAGTCTCGTTCTCTGGAGACATTCAAAACTCTCCTGGACACGTTCCTGTGTGACCTACTTCAGGTGATCCTGCTCTGGCACGGGGGTTGGACTAGATTTTGTTTCGAGGTCCCTTCCCACTCCTAACATTCTGTGATTCTGTGATAAACTTCTCTGATATTTTCTTCATGAACTGCTCCAGTGTGGGTCCTTTCCACAGGGTGCAGTCCTTCCGGAACAGATTGCTCCAGTATGGGTCCCCCATAGTGTCACAGCCTGCTTCAGGCATTTTCACCTGCTCCATTGTGGGGTCCTCTACAGACTGCAGATGGATATCTGCTTCATTGTTAACCTCTATGAGCTGCAGGGTTCAGCCTGCTTCACCATGGTCTTCACCATGGGGTGTAAGGGAATATCTTCTCTGGTGCCCAGAGCATCTCCTCCCCCTCCTTCTCCACTAACCGTGACATCTGCTATGTTTTTTCTGTAACATATTTTAACTTCTTTCTTCCAGCACTTGTTGGACAGCAGGTTTTTTCCTCTTCTTAAATGTGTTGTCACAGGGTGTCACTGGCTTAGCTTTGGACAGCAGTGAGTCCATCTTGCAGCCAGATAGCATTTGTTCTATCAGACATAGGGGAAGCTTCTGGCATTTTCTCATAGAATCCCAGGAGCCTGTAGTCCCCGTCACTACCAAAACCTTGCCACATAAACACAGTACAAATCATTTTGTATTTTATTTACAGTTGCATATAAATGTACTGAAAAATGACTTTCTGGGGGATATGAGTTTAAATTCTGAAATAACTTTGGAAACAACACAAAGCTAGAAATTGTGACCTGAGAATTATAAAATTAGTATGAATTAAATCCAGTATTTCCATTGAATTGTTTCTCTAGTTATTGAAAATTTACTCTGAAATTTAGATGCTTTATATATATATTTATTTTTTTTTGCTATGCTTAATTTTATATTGAATAGGACAAAATCTGGAATTTTTTTCCTGTCCTTCAACTCAGCAACAGAAAGAAAAATTTATTTTATTAAAATAGACTTTCTTTTCTAGCATTGCAAGAGAAAGCTAAAATATCTTAACAGTGAGCTGCTTCTTTTGATAAGGTGGTTCAGAAAAGATATGACTAATACTTCAGGATTCACAAAGCAGAAAAAATAATAAAGAGAATTAAATCTAGACTTTCATTCAAAATAGAGTAAATTTATGGAATAAAGTGTCTAGTAAATCTAAAGCAAATGGAGTTTAAATCAAAATAGAAAACACATAATGACATATAGTATAAAATATAACCAAGAATTTGTGGGGGTTGATTAATGACAAGAAGAAAGTTTTAAGTGAACCTTGCAGACTATTCTAGTTTAGTATTGTGATTGTAGTAGTTGGTTTACTTTACGGTTCTGATTTTTGATGCAGAAGAATATTCTACTTGGAAAAATCTACTTAAACGTGAAAGTTATGCTCTCATTAATGACTCTTCACAGTGTTTAACACTAGAAACTTGTGGCTTCTATCCTTCAGTCATGTTATACATGTTCTCATCCTATACATTCCTACTGAAATCAGTGTATCTTTGCATATGAAATAAGAATAATGTGTCCAAACACATTGTACACAGGACAATTGGTTGTATAGCTTAAGTAGGCAAAAAACATAGGTCTTCCACAATTTAGAAATCAACTTATAAAAGATATATATATATATACACACACACTATATATATATTATTTCATTATTTTTGTTGGCATATAATGCTAGCAAACAATTTTGAAGAAAAGAATAAATTCTCAGTGGCAGATTATTTCTTTTCTACTTTACTTTACTAGTAATGAAAATACCTCTTGCTTACCGTGGATTGAATAATTGTGAGCTTCTAGTTATGCATTGTGTGACAGGTAAAGACATAAACTCGAAACAAACTTGAATAGAAGCCTATCAGGCAAGGTGGTCATTTCTTATTCAATAAAGCAATTAATTGTTTTTTCACCTTGCAATGAGTGCATTGTAAATGCACAACTGTACAGGCACACTTTGTGCCACTGGTTATAGTTGCAACCTGCATGATTAAATGTTAAGAATATTTGTTTAGTTTTACTTAAGTTCTATTTGCTAGACTATTTAAAACATAAAATATTCATTGCAGAAAGTAACTCTCACTTTAACTGAGACTTGCTAAGCATTGTGTCAATTAAGAATGAATTCAAATCTCTCTCCTCAGACTTCCAGTGAATACTCATTTTCAGCTGTGCAAGCTAAACTCTTCTATTTATTTAAACACAAAAGAATAAATGGAATTCAGAAAGTAAATGAAAGTGAGTGGTAAAATCAAACCTAGTGCTGGCTAATAACTTTCTTTAGTACTGGAGAAAGATATTATGCATATTGCATCCCTTCTCATCAACCTTAACCTTGTTGTAGCCATCTTCAGGAAATAAGACTCACATTCTTTGTGCCTTCTCTGTTAATGTGATTAATGCCATTTGCAAGGGTTCAGTGCTTTATGGACTCTATATAGAGTTAAATCATAACATCAGAGGGTCATGTTAATGAATAAACACAAGTGGTTTTGTTGTTGAAATAAATCATGAACCAGTCAGCCTTTCTTCCTTCTTAAAGTTGCTATGGTTGACATCCATTTACTATGTCAACCCTGATGATTCAGTGTATTTTATATAAATGACAGATAATAATGAATACAAATTGATGTGGTATCTAAATGTGTTGGAAATTAATATTTTAATACTAGAAGAGTACTGTGCATTTATAGAGAGAAGCTGTTTTCGAATATGAAACTGAGTTAATTAGGAGAATAATTGAGCTTCCCCCCATTTTATATTTCATAATGAGAGTATTCAATACTGTTTTCTCTAAATATTAGGTTAATAAGAACTAAGAAACCTTCCATAGCTTGCAAAACTATCAAGAGAATTATTATCCAGTATTCTTTTAAATACAAACCATGAAACTCCATGTAACAGACACTTATTGAATATCTGTTACAAAGGAATTTAGAAATAATGTTGATCTAGAATTAATTGTATACAGTGCTTACTTTGTACTTCTTTAACTGGATATCCTTCTCTTTTATCTTTTTAATAAAAAAACTTCCAATGTTGTTTTACATCATTTTCACATTGTGTAAAACTATCATCTTCAAGAAAAAAAAAGCCTTTAAAAATTTAGAGTTTTTTTCTTGGAACTGTAGAATAAAGTGAAAATGAGATCTTATATTTTTTTCATATAATAAAAAAGCCATAAACAACCCAAAATGGATACTGCCCTGCACATAAAGAATTTTTTTTTTTTTTGGTGCCTGAGTAAGATTCATCACCCTGCTCTCTCCTAGCCACTAGATTATATAGTCAACCTTTGTTTCAGTTTCTTCTGTCTACTGGAATGTCTGTACATAGTTAAGCATGAATTTTACTCTGGAGAGTCTGAGATTATATCTTGATGATTAAAACACTCATCTGGAATACAGGGAACCAAATTCATACCAATAATTCACCCAGGGTGTGATAAATCTTTTGACACTGAAAACAAAACTCATCACTAATTGACATTTCTAGGATGTTTTTTCCTCATTGTAATTTCTGCTTGTATCAGATAAATCTACTGAATCTTTTTTTCCTTGCAGTTTATAATACTCTGAAACTCAGATTGCCTTAATGCTCCATGTATTCTAAATCTGGTTCTTACAAGTAACTGTACTAAACACATCCTTAGGGAGTTTACTAGATGTGGGCCTCCAAACTTAAAGCAGAGGATCTGCCCACAGGAATACGGAAACATGTTCTTGTAGTTTAGCTTGACAGAAGATTCTCTCTCTCACCAGTTGTCAAGAAAAATGTATAGCATTTAAAGGAGCATGTGTTTAAAAAGACAGGTTCTTGCAGTATTTTTAGGGTCATTATAATTTACACACAGATGCAAACAGGCCTCCTAGTCAGCCTCCTAATTTCATTGTCTCTCTGGCAGTTGGATTGGACCTTCTGGTCTTGTCCCTCTTGTCCAGCTGCCTCACTCTAAGAGTGTTGTGGTTTAGGTCTAGTGCGTAATGGAGCACTATTATGCCCCAAAAAGGGGGCTAGTTAAAATAAGGACTGGGAGGACTTCTCATCACTTAAAAAGGTGATGTGCAAAACACAGGCTCATGATAGGGAGAAAAAAACAAAATTATTTTAATTTGTTACAAACAACATTAGAGTAGAACAATGAGAGATAAAACCAGATCTTAAAGTCAAACACCTTCCCCCTACCCCTCTCTTCTTCACAGGCTCAGCTTTTGTTCCTGGTTTCTTCACCTCCCCCCTTTTGCCCAGGGGCCCAGGGGGGACTAGAGTGGAGGTTGCAGTCAGTTCATGCCATTCAGTCTCTGCCACTCCTTCCTCTTCAGGAGTAGGAGAGGACTTCTCTCTCTGCTTCCACATGGCACCCTTCCCACAGGAGAAAAGTCCAATGTGGGTCTGCCCACAGCTGCAGTTTCCCTCATGCATAAAACTGCTTCAGCCCAAGTCCACAAAGCTCCAATCTGGGTCTGCCCATGATCACAGTTCCCTCACACAAGAACTGCTCCAGCACACGCTGCCTGGAGTTATGGCTTCTTCAGAGGCAGCCACCTCCTCATGCAGCTCTGCCCCAACCGGTGAGCTTCTGAGGGCTGCAGGAGGGTTGACATGGCACATGAGTTGCAGGGGAAACCGGCTCTGTGCCTTTCTCATCCCCCTTCTCCTTTCTTCCTTCAACCGACCTTTGGTGTTTTTTAAAGTTGTTCTACTCAGGTTTTCTTTCTCTACTGTAGGTCTCTTCTGATGGTTCTGAGGAGTTCCTGGCTCTCTCTTTCAGGCTGGACCTGCAGCAAGGCTTAAGCTTAAGTTTGGGTTGGGCCGGCCCAGCCCAGTAGGTCAAGGCCAGGGCTGCACCACCCGCACCTGGGGCCACACTGGTCAGGGCCAGTGCAAGAGAGAAAGTGAGAGCATGCCCTGCACCCCCTCTTAAATACATGAATTCACAGCGGCACTGATTGGCTTGGCCCTGGTCAGAGGTGGGTTTGACATTGGAGGGGAGGAGCTTTTCAGGTAGCTTCTTACAGGGCTATGTCCATAGCCCTCCCTCACTACCAAAACCAAAACCAAAACTCCCTCACAGAAAACCCAATACAAAGAGACAAACTCATACCCCTGCATCCCAGGCCATGTCACCTACTCACTAACTTGTCTGGCTTGGTCTCAACTAGTGATCACACTCTGACATATGTAACTACACTGGTTTCAGCTGCAGGCACCACAGACACACAACAGACATGATGGTCCCTCTGACGCACTCCAACTGCTCCATTCAAGCCCATACATATGCACATGTGCACAGAAGAGAGTCTCTCTCCTAGGAAAAGATTTAGAAATTGAGTTTAATAAAAAGACAGGACAGACTGCAGTGACCACGGCATGGTTAGACAAGCATACTGACCAGCACACTGCTTACAGGCAACTAGACCCTTTCACGCCCTTGTCTCTTTATTATCTCATTCTTGTTCCTCTCCATCTACTTTCATACCACTGTTTACTTACCTTTTCTTACTCCTAAACATCCCATAATAATTCTTGCACAATGCCAGAATGCCCTTCCGTGTTATCTCATAATGAGTGCCATCTGCCAAGGCAAGGTCCTCTCAGTATGTATGATGCTTGAAGGAAGAAGAGACTGAGAGGTGACCTCATTAATGTTTATAAATTTGTAAAGGGTGAGCATCAGAAGGAAGGAGCCAGGCTCTTCTCTCTGATCAAAAATGATAGGACAAGGGGCAATGGGAGCAAGCTGGAGCATAGGAGGTTCAATCTGAACATAAGGAAAAACTTTTTTATTGTGAGGGTGACAGAGCAGTGGACCAGGCTGCCCAGAGAGGTTGTGGAGTCTCCTTCTCTGGAGATATTCAAGACCCGCCTGGAGGTGTTCCTGTGTGACCTCCTCTGGGTGATCCTTCTCTTGCAGGGAGTTTGGACTGGATGATCTTCTGAGGTCCCTTCCAACTCCTAATATTCTGCGATTCTGTGATGCCACAGAGAATCATGGTGGTCGATCTCACCTGGCTCATGGGGCTGATCTTCTGGCCTCATTTTTGATTGAAATGTTGACTACAATTGAACCTCAAACATGTAGAGAACATCTAGAAGCCACCAGTCTTGGAGATCTGCTGCAACTTTTTCCTTCCAAACCAACTGAATATCAACCTAAAATACTTATCTGTGTACAGTGTATGACAGTGTATTTGGGCTTACACTGGACTGACAAAGTCAACATATTTTTAGTTTTCTTTGTTTAGATAATTTCATATAGGAGTATATATAAATATCCCTTTGCCTCTTATTTCTGCTTATTAACATAACTGAAGGATATTTCTGCATATCATACATGGGAAAAAAGATGTACATAGCTCTTCCAGCCTATCTCAGTGTTAGAGGACAATAATAATAAGGCATTCTGTTCCATGTTTCTCTAATTTTAAAACACTTGAGATCACAGAATCACAGAACGTTAGG
>NW_010180709.1:0-345 GCF_000695765.1 Mesitornis unicolor | reverse complement strand
CTGAAGCATTGCCAAACATGAAGGATCTGCTGCATGGGCTCTGCTGGACACTTATATATGCATATACATTCCATCTGTGTGGTATTTTTATAGTGCTGTCGTTGCTGGGAAGGGTTTGCTGAAGCTGGAATCAGACTGATGTGCAAAAGCTAACTGCGCCACGTTCATGGTGGTGATTGTGGACGTGGCAGTGAGTAGGGCCTGGGCCTTTCCTGAGGTGAAGGGTGACCTTAAGCAGTGGGAAGGTTTGTCTAAGGGAACTGGAAATCATTGGGAAAACCATGGGCCATCTCAAAAGAAGACTTTAATGGAAGATTATGTGCTTGTCTTGAGAATGGCTGGTGG
>NW_010180708.1:0-3923 GCF_000695765.1 Mesitornis unicolor | reverse complement strand
TCAGGTGCTTCCTTCTTCCTTTCCTTGAAACGTTATTACACTTAACTTCATAGACAGAGGATGACATGAAGTCAGCATTTTTTTTACTCTTTCTTTGCTCTTTTGACTCTGCCACTGAATCTGCCTGTACTGCACATCGTTTCAAAGTAACGAACTCACCAATGACTGCTGGCAATATTTCATGTTCAAAAACAGCATATGCAACTTAATTATAGAAAACAGCCATTATTACAAATGTTATCAGCCCCACTACATCTTTAAAACTATAAAAGGCAATGGGTGAGAATTAGTCAGACACGAGTGGGCGACTCTGTTTTGTCCTTTACGCATAATTTACTGAATAAATAGAAAAAAAAAAGTGCGACTATTAGCAAGTCATCATACCAAACTTATACAGGAAGGTCCATTAGACTTCATTATAAGAATGATAATTTGTCCTATTTTTAGATCCACTTATGCTATTTTTATAGATCTACCCTCTGTCTATAATTGTTTCTTGATGTCTTTATTAAAAAAACCTGTAAAGCCCCCTCGCCCCCCTTAGCATTTTCACTAAATATTCCAAGATGTTACTCACAGTCTCTGTACCCAGCACAGCGCTGACAGGCGCACAATCAATCCCTACTGAAAAAGTTGTATCGATATCCTCAGAGAAAAAAAGTTTCTCATGGAAACAGCATGTCCTGCACTTCCTGCCCTCCAAGAGCAGTTTACCAGGCTGCTACGTGCAGCTCAGCCCCCAGACCTTTGACATTTTCAGGTTTGTGCCCAAATGAACTCTCTGGGAGGAAAACTGGGGGTGTGCACGTGTATCAGCGCCCAAGTTGGCTGTCAAAATACACCCACCGAATCACCAATGGCACCGTGGGCTGAAGTTTCTTTAAAAACAAACAAAGAGAAACTACAGAAAAGCACAGCACCTAAGGGCCGATTCGCCTTCCCATCTTTGCACAAACAAAATTACTTCTGTGAAGATGATTTTGCAGAAGGAACTTTCCAAAAAAGCAGAGCCCAAAGCAACGCACAGTCTAGATTACTTCAGGTTAAATACACTTCAGTGAATTTCTTTAAAATTACATCACTGCAGAGAAAGGAAAATTTAAATATTCACAGCATACCCAACAACAGACACACAGCAGCAAACATAACTGTATAATTAAATCAGTTATGCAGCACAGTGTCACAGCGGCAGCAAGGGAATGTGACACAGAAGGATTGTAATAAACTCAGTTCCTCAGAGTCATTTAGGCACTTATTGACCTTCATGTCAAGAAGCGTTACAGTGCTAAGAAGTACATATAAAAATCATCTTTTCCCCTCCACAGCGAAACCACGTTACCCTGCGGTTGGCAGCGTTCCTGCCAGAGGATGACAAAATTCTTGTGCAAATACTCAGCACTGCGTGAAGAAACAGAGCCCATCACGTGTCTGCTCCTCCAGACTCTGACCCGCACAGCGACCAAGCACATGGCCTCAGAAAGTTAACCAAAACCCAAATGAGTGTGTGTGTATAAACAGATATACCCTGGTGCTGTGCATGCACAGACCCCTGCAGGAATACTTGTTTATGATTCCACTGTCAGTAAGCACCAATACACTCGCCACTCTTGACCTGTCGTGTGTGTGTATAAACAGATATACCCTGGTGCTGTGCATGCACAGACCCCTGCAGGAATACTTGTTTATGATTCCACTGTCAGTAAGCACCAATACACTCGCCACTCTTGACCTGTCATGTTTTATCTTCTTTGCTAGGAAAAAAAAACCCAACCAAACAAAACCAACAGAACAACCACACAAGGCACTTAATATTGACCCAAAATAAAGCTAACCTCTATCCATCAGTGCTTGCAGTATCCTTTAGTCTGTTTTGCACTGTCAAATGATTTTTTGGACTTCCCACTGGCCTATCTTGTTTACTTCACCAGCAAAACAGCTGGGCTGCTGCTCAGGAAACTCTGTACCCCCAGGAATGTGGGCCACGAAAGAGAAGCAGGAGGTTGAGGAGCTTGGGCTACTGAGGTAAGAGGAATCCAATGTCAAATCCACCCCAAAAGGGTGTTTGTTTCTTTTTTCATTGGCCGTTCAGGTCAAATCAAGCTGAAATCCACTGCAACTTTTCATCTTGCCCTTGGAAACAAAACTGTATGAACAGCAGAGTGAAATTTTTCCCACTGCATTTTCCTTTGAAATAGTGTCCTGGGGTTTTACCCCTCATTGTCAAGGGTGGCAGGAAAGCAGCTGTGCTGGCAAAGGCCATGTGTTTGTAGACCTTCACCAGAGCACCAATACTGACCCCTTCTTCCCAGCTATTCTTCTCAGCTCTTCTGAGGCAATGAAAGGAAAACAAAGACAAAAACCGTTCCCCTTAAATTCAAGGCTCAAAAATCAGGAAATACATCTCTTTGGCATTTTTTTTAGCTGCAGAACTAATCTAATGGTTTGTGTTTTGGTTTGGCTTTTTTTCTTGGAGTTGCAAAGTAAACAGAGAAGAAGGACCAGGAAGAGAAGGAGGAGCCATCACAAACCACAGTGAGACAAACGGGGAAGGCAGCAAGGCCACATGAGAGTGTCCAAGTCCTAGCAGGCGCTGGCTGATGGGGCAGAGAGATGGCAGAAAATGCAATGGAGGGCAGAGGAGAGTGATGGGAAGGCAGTGACATTCGATAGCTAGTGTAGAGAAGGGGGGAAAACAACAAAAAAACCCAAAACAAACAAGAAAAAGGATTTACAGCTTTGCAAGATGAGCTTTACATGCCTGTAATTGAGAGGTGTATGGGGTGCACGGGGCGGAGAAGGAATTAAGGGACAGACAGGCAAACACATTTCTCATACTGACAGCTTCCCCAGCCCACCTGGAGGTGCTTAACTATGTTAAGCCTCACACAGCTAGACACATCTACAAGTGCGCTGATACCTCTTCATCTCACCTTTCACCCTAACCATTTGCCAATCTACAAGTGCGCTGATACCTCTTCATCTCATCTTTCATCCTAACCATTTGCCGTGCCCGTCTGTCACCCACCACTGCCATCACCAGAGCACCTTCAAGCCCCTCCCATGAGAGCCTTGTCCCTGGACTGAAAGAAACTCTGTGAGCTTGGCCACAAGAACACCAATAAAACATACTCTGCCTTATCAAGACATGTGACAACAAATACCCAAGGGTGCCCTGAAGCACGCCCACCCCATCCCAGATGGGCTGCCAGGACGCTTGGTCCATCAGATCACAAAGGCTCGCCTTGGCACTGCTAGCCCAGAGCTTTGCTGTCAAGAGGGTAAAGTGATCCAGCAAGCAAAGAAGGATTCCCTTTAACAGAAAAAGGCAGGTCTTACCCAGAATGAGATGGCCTGGAAGACCCTGGAGCAGGAAAACAACCTCTCGTTTCCAGTGTCTGAAAAAGAGCAGCACGGCAGTGATGTGCCCACACGGCACCCGCAGCACAGAGCTGTGCACAGCTGCTGAGGAAAACTGCGACTGCCTGTAGTTACACGGCAAACCCCACCGCCCCATCTGCACCTTATGATGGCATGATGCATTTCACCCCAGCCCTAGCAGCAAAGGCTTGGTAAACAACAGCATAAAACCTTTGGTCTTCTTTCTCCTGAGCTTGCTATACCAACTTTCTCATCGCTTTTGCTTTCTCTTCACCCCATCAACACTACCGTTGTGCCTGAGAAGCTCATCTTTTACCTCGGGTTGCATTTAAACCCAACTTTTTGGTTTTATTATTTTTTTTTTGATCAGCCTTTTCCCGAGGAAGCACCTCAGGACCCCTCCTAAAAATCCATGGGGACCCCCCCAAAACCCACAGAGATCCCCCCCAAGCACCTCAGGACCCCCCAAAAAATCCATGCGAAGACTCCCAAACACCTGAGGACCCCCCCAAATCCCTAGGGACCCCCCCAAATCCATAGAGACC
>NW_010180707.1:0-12143 GCF_000695765.1 Mesitornis unicolor | reverse complement strand
CTCCCCAACATTTTAGGAAGTCTTTCCTATCTTCCACAAGATTTAGTACATGCAAAGAAATGTAGGATGTATTTACCCTAAGCACAGCACTGAAAAGCCAGTCATACCCAGGGCCAGCTACCATCCTGGGATTTCAAGGCCACTTAGTCAAAAAATTAAGTCTCTGTCTCATTTCCATCTCTTGAAAACGAACTGCTGCTTCCTCACTGCTACTCCAGTGCAGAGAGTCCTTCAAGAGCTGTTGGTAGCACTCCATGACTTCCCCCTCACTACACACCAACAAAGAAAAAAGGAGTGTGTCTGGGCTGGCAGGGCTCTGACGTGAAGTTTTCCATTAGTATATCAGCTCCAGTTTGATGCTTTACTTCCTTGGTCACACAGCTTTGGCATGTAAAGTGAGCTTGAGCGTGCCTGCCATATGCATTGCCCTTAGATGTGCCACTCAGTGCTTCAGGCACTGCACACCCAGGAACCTGAAACTGCATAATGTATAAGTACAGGCTTGATTTTTATAATAGCTTAGAAGTAGTGTATTTTATGCTATAATTCTCTGTAGATTTTTCCACATTGTTGATTGCCCGCTTTGGTTTCTTTTGTTATCCTCGCAAAGGCAGGGTCCTGAATGCTGATGGCAGAAAACTGGGTGCTCCCCTAGGCTGTAATTCTATGGTAGCAAATATCGGAGTAGGTCTGTAATTTGTGATATACAATAACTGCAATAATGGTACAATGCCTGTGGGTAAAGGAGTGGAGGGAACATAATGCAGCTAATAACTATTCATTTGATTGCTTTTTAATTTGTTGGGTTTTTTCCTCTTTTTTTCTGAATGTGTACTGTGTATAATATTTTAACCATTTCACAACATTTTGGTGAGGATACTTGTTTATAATTACACATTTACGTCATCTGCTGAACTGTATATATATATAAGTTTTCTGTTTTGAGGTACTTATTCTGTACTAATAGGAGGCAGAGATTATGTACATATTCCTTTAACCAGACTAACTCTTTGACATTTTAAAATTAGTTGTTTAAGACCAATATGGTTTCTTCTCTTTTTAAAAGTTTTTTATACAGGTAGTTTATGCCAGGAATTCTGCAGCTCTTCTCTGTACAATAACAGTATCTCTTACATTCTATTAGAGGGCAGTAGTAGCCCAGAGAATACTAACCAGAGAGGAGGAGATAGCTTCTTAATGTCTTTGCTCAAATTCTCATCTTCAGCTAATAGTACAGGGCAGTAGGAACTCCCCTACCAGTACAGTGCTTCTGGGACTAAAACTGTTGCCCAACATAGAATGGTAATTTATGCCTGTGAATGGCCACTGGGATGTTTCTAGCACATAAGTGATGGACAGTAATAACTGAGGATTTGTGTCTGGAGCATTACCAGCTCTCCATGGTCTGGAAGATTTCAGGTGCTTCATACAGCCCATCAGGGTAAAGTGATGTAAAGTAGGTCAGATGCTAGGAAGAGGGAAGTGAGATGGAAAATCGTCGGTTGGTATAGACATTAGCACATTGTGATCTCATCCGCTGCTGTGAAAGCTGTAACACAGACTTGATAAAGTCTGCCAAAAATATTTTTCTTCATCTACCTGTCAGTGACTCTGTCTTCTCTCTACAGTTGTTATGTCTGACTGCAACATGATCTAAATAATAATGAGCTATGTGGGAAAGTGCTAATGCAATTTGTCTATGAATGCTAACTAACATATTTTGTACAGTTTTGTATAAAATTATATATTAATAAACATGAACTGCTTCAATACTTGTCTTTTGCAGTGAGGTGTATACACATGGTCAAACACATGTAAGTGTATAAAATAAATATTCTATCCACAAAAAAAATTGAGAAAGAAAATCTGTCCAATTCCTCTTATGCCATGCAATTTTATGCAGTTCACCAGACCGTTCTGCTGGCTTTCAGTACTCATTCTGAATTCTTAACAAAGATGGGTGCAAAAATTATAAATAGGATTTGTTGCAAAATTTTTAGTATTAATATTAATTTTCATTTTCCTTAGATACAGACTCCCCACTTTTTTCAATCTTGAATCCTTGATGAATCCATAGAAAATAGTTTAGTTTTCTTTATAGACCTCTGTGTGCACACACAAACATTCCTACAGGTGCATACATTCAAATTTGAATAAGAATTCCACACAGCAGGTGTGATATAAAGATCCCCATATCGGAAATAATTTTTATAAGGAATGAAAGACTATAGCAACTAAGTTGATAAATGCAATTCAACACAGAACTCCTCTACAATTCGTTTCTAAATGCCTCCTACTCTGGTTATTTAAGAGCCATCTTCCTCAAACTTAACCTGACAAGTCATATTGTTCTTGATTAGGGACTGAAATATTCATGTTATTTTCTTTTCCTCTTCTTTTACCTCAGTATAAAAAACATTTCATTAAGGTGTTCTAAGAACTTATTAGTCTAGTATAAGAATGTGAAAGTGTGTGTATAAAGAGAAGAGTCTCCACATGTCCCTGCTTTTGAATAATTCTGCAATACATGGAAGTTCATGGAAAAGTGGCACTTTATAATAAGGATCATTAAATGCATTTATCTGTCTTTTGCAAGAGCTGCTGCTAATACTTGTTATTTTGTGCAAGATCATCCCCAACAGGCAGCTGCTGTACTAAACTGTTATCTAAATTCTTCTTTGTCTCTTTCTGCTGTATATTTTATGGAACTGAGATTTTACTTATCGTCGTAGCATGTTAATATTTACATATACCAGGTTGTATACATACCCAATATGTATACATATCAGACAAAACAAGAATGTTAGTGGAACAAAAGCAAATTTACCTTCCAGGCAATGTCAGGCATACAGCTGACTAGAATTTAGGTAGTTTTGCAGTTTTAAAAGTAATTGCCCTTCCCACTGTCGTCCTTTCAGGCTCCTCCACCAGATGTACAGAGGAAGATATTCAGTGTAACAGTTAAAAAAGTTATTTTACACAAAGAGACGGATACTTTCCAGATGAATAAACCCATCCACTGCAGTAAAAAAACCCATACGCATTAGGTTGTGCCATGATGAAGATGTCTAGAAACTCCTCCTGAAGCTGTTGAAAAATGTTCTCCAGATGAAAAAATATACTAGTTGGAAAATAAAAGGTATTAGTCCATATATATATGTCCAATATACATCCATATTTATATCAAATATACATCCATATTCAGAAAACTGAAATATTAATTAAAAAGAGATTACTTCCAGGCTATCTCTTGGAAATTATCAGACTAACAGGCCACAGCCTTGTCTTTATATTAGATAGACTCAGTTTAAAACACTGGAGGACGTGGCACCAGAACAATACCCTTTCCTTCCTTCACCAGTCCCAGACATGTAACTGAACATGCTAGTATGTGAGAGCAATGCTGACTCTCTCTTTCTCTGTCTCTTGTAATTATTACCATATTCAGCAAGAAGGGAGAAGAGCACCTCAGTCAAGGAACATTAGCTCCAAAATGCATTCTAACAGGTGGAAGACGTGAACAAATTCTCTTTGGGCACTTCCATTTCCTTGGTGTCTGCTGTATAAAAGAGAACATAATTTCTCCTACACTGGCATTTTAAAACAAGATTGAGGTCTACTCTGTTTTTGTAAAGAAACTATATCTCTTACTCGGTGTGAGTTTTGAACGCTAAATCCCAAGGGATCAAGTGTCTTTTCATAGCTTTGTTTAGAGTTCCAGAGTCCTAGAAGGGCACAGGATTTCGAACACTCTTGTACACCTTGTTACAAACTTAGTCTATTGTTAGCCTACAGCCAATGTAAGGTAATCTGCACTTTAATATTGGCTTGACCAAAAAGTAATGGCTTTGTTTTGGGGTTTTTTTCCTGGGTAAATGAAAGGCTAATTTTTCATGGAAAACAAAAAAATATATTAAATAATACACATCCATTATAGTCAATTACCTTTTGCCATCTTTCAGGCACCTTCATGATTTCACACTTTAAAAAGTTCTTATCTTTTTCAGAAAAAAAACAGTTCAAAGAACGATTAGATAGCCTCATCAGCAGTGAAAGTTTTACCATTCAAGGCATTTTGTAAAGAACAAAACAAATGGTAGTCTGATGGTGTCAGGTTTGGCAAATATAGTGGATATGGTAACACATCTCATCCAAGCTGCAACAAGTTTTGACAAGTGACCACACTTGTATGTGGTCTAGCGTTATCATGGTGAAACATAATACCTTTACAGTTCACCAATTCTAGACGCTTCTGTTTGATGATATCATATAATTATCCAGTTGATGATAATACACATCTGAATTAATGGTTTGGTTCCTTGGAAGCAATGTAAAATACACAATACCTGTGAAATCCCAACAGACTGGGTAATCTTGATTTGGTGAGTACCTGTTTTTGAAGTGCTTCGAGCTGGTTTACCATGCTTGCTCCACAATCTTTTTCATTCATCATTGTTGTAGACAATCCATTTGTCATCACCTGTCCTCATACATTTCAAAAATGGATCATTTTCTTCACATTGCAAGAGTGAATCATAGATGTCAATGCTCTTAGTGAGGTTAATTACTTTGAGTTCATGTGGTACCCAAATACTGAGCTTCCTAACATATCCAAGTTGTTTTAAAAGTTTTTTAATGCTCGATTTCAACATGTTAAGTTTATCAACAATCTCTTGTGTCATTAAATGCCAACTGGATTTGATCAATGCTTTTATTTTGTTGTTATCAACTTCAAATGACCTTCCTGACCTTCCATCAAAATCTCTGCACCAAAATTTAGCACACCAACTCAGACACTGCTGTAGTTTCAAGGCAACTTCAGATAATTTTTATGAGATTATACAATGTTGTTTTCCTTTTTGAAAGTAATACAGCAAAATACGACCAAAATGTTCCTTTTGATTTTCCACTTTGAATTTGATGCCAAATAAAGAATTGTTAACAAAGTCATGCGCTTTTCTTTTCTAAATCAAGCTTGAACTGTCAGCTGTGAAGTTACATAATGACTTTGAGATTTAAAATTTAGTTACATTTTAAGACATGTCTGTTCATCTATTTAAAAATCCCTAAATTATTACTTTTTGGTCAACCCAATATGTTAGGTATTGAAGAAGCAAATAGTTGTGCTGGGGTCTCTCTTGGGCCAAAGGTGAGGTGAGTTCCTGAGCAGGGAGGTCTAGATCCCCCTCAGATGCAACATAGGCAGCTGCAGCATCCTGCCGAAATTTTTTTTTTGAGCCTTTTTTTTCACTTCAGATTACTGAGCCAGTGTTTTTACCATTTGTTCCTGACTGAGAAGGGTTTCATGTATTTAATGTCCAGAAGTCAGCATGGTGAAGCATGAGACATCCGGCTTCCTAGCTATAGCAAGGAGCTGTGTGATATTATCTACAGTTAGAAAAGCCAAAATAACTGTGCCAATAACTGTCTATAGCCAAAATAATCTCTTAAATACCATTTATCATAGTTCCTTCAATACAGGGTATGAAATATCATTGGCTTTGCCAGTCTGGATATTCCACTGTTCTGATAATTTTATTAAACCCTTAATAATCCTTTATAATGAGCAATGATTAATCTATTCATTTGCAAGCCTTGTTGTTGAACGCAGTGATAGACATCATGTTCGTTCACTGTTAACAAGTGCTAATTCCTGGGCATTGTGACAAGTTTCATTCGTCAGTGTTCCTGCAATTTTCCACAGAGTTACCACTGTTTCCATCAGGTTATCCACATTTGGACTAAGTGATGTTGCCAAAGAAATCCCACACAATTTTTCACAACTTCTTAATAAAAATAGCCTGTGTTAATACTTTGTGCTATCAAGGTGTATAAACATGATTCAGCATTGTGTTTGAAAGGAAAAGAGAGGTAAGCAGATTTATAGATGAATTTCTCTTTTCGACAGCTGCCTAATAGCATATGTCTCAATTGTTTGAAAAGCTATTACAATTGTTTCCTGAAACAAAATCATGGTTTGATGAAACAGAGAAGAAAATTGTTTGCTAGGAACCACATACATGCTATTATTTTTTTCATGAATAAATTCTGCAAAGTAATGAAATTAGATAAAAGCTTTAAAGAAAGACTATTCATTTCCTTCTCCCGTCTCCTAGACTACTACTTAGAGATGCAATGTCACCTAAAGATAGCTGTGCTATTGTGAAAAGGGGGCTTGTAGTTTAGGGCTAAGGTCTAGGTAAAACCTAGCAATCACGTAACCAAGGAATTGAATAGCTTATAGAAATTAATGGGAAACTGAGGTTAGCAGGCATGTAACTAGCTAAAAATAGGGTATTGAATAAGGGAAATGAAGCATAGAGAAATAGAAACTGAAGGGGCCTAAAAACCAGATAAAACCGACTCTGTGACTTGGAGAAGTTCCAGGAGCATGTGACAAAACAAAGTTATGGGAGTTCAACATGATGAAAACTACTTACTTCATCCCTGGAACCCCCGCCCATGACCACCAGGAGGCACTGGGCGACTGGGAGGAGAAGAAGGTGGAGCACATGCAAATGACTTCTTGGAAAAGGACTGCCTTTTCAGGGAAAGGTTATGAATATGTATAGGCACTTAATGAATAGGCAATATGTTACTGTCTAAAATCAAGGGAAATTGCTGTTTTAGGCACGCATGCTTGTGGAGGAGAAATCCCCCGTGCGCCCGCACGTGGAATAAACATACCTATTTTACAACCTTACAGGTTGTGGAGTCTTCTTTCCGCTAGTCATCTGATTTCTGATTCATCTATTACTCTTTTAGTCTGCAGGAGTCACTCAAGCCATGTGAATTGAAAAGGCGTTCATGAGAAGACTGCTACAGACATATTAATATGTATATGTTGTGACTCTCCACAGAGGTGGAGAGAAGGTGCTATCTTCTTGTGCTACCACAAAGGTGCAAAAAAAGCGCTACCACCACCATTGCAGAAGTGGCTCTTCCTCTGCAAACACTTCAGTGAGTTTGTAAAGCAAAGCAGAAGGGGGAGGTACTACACAACTGGGCAGAACACCAAAAAGATGGTCTAGGAAGAAAGAGTCTTAATCTGTAAGTGCCCCTATGGAAGCACTTTCAGATCTCTCCTCCAACATGGTGATCTGTTTCTGATATCAAAATCAAAAAGAGAAACAATTAAGTGGGGTATGCATTCCCTCATACTCAACTGAATATTTTCCTGCAGCTGGAACATTTGTAACTCATTGCAGCAGTGTGAAACGCCTGGTGCCAAATAACATATGTATTTCTGGCTCTCATCAATTCTTGAGTTCATTTCTTGAGGATTAATTGCAAGCTGTTGCTTTTCTGATTAGTTCTGTAAGTTTGGTAGGGCCATGACAATTACTCAGGTCTGGTGAACTGAGAAGCCTCTTAGTCATATATGTGCATAGTTTCTTTTCTTTACCTGGCTAGCTTTTTCCATGAAACATTTAATTTCCTCAGAGATCTTTACTCCTGGATGATATTGGACAAGATATCTCAAAGTTAAGGGAGTAAAGAAAGATCTATGTAAATACAGATACTGATCAAAGGCATGATTGTGTGAGCCTAGATTTCCTGATGAGCCGGGATAAAAGCCATATAATGGCAAGGTTTCTGAGCTTATGAATTATTATTCATAATAATAATTATGAATTACATTGACTAAAATGTCTTTAATTTCTAACTTGCCATGTCCCATCTGGGCTGTGCAAAGCCTTGACACTTTGATATTGTTCTCTCAAATCACATATCAATATTTCTCCTGAAGCCATAGGGCTGGTTATTGTGCTTCTGCACAAGCAGGCTCTCACAGCTATTTGACATTAATGTTTTTCCTGTATCTTTTTATAACTTCATTTGAAAGTCTCAAATCACTTTGTTGACAGTAGTTAAACCTTAAAAACAGCCTTCTGAAGTATTGTACTTTCAGTATTAAAATGAGAATATAGAAGGAAAAAGAAAGCCTTCATCAGAATTTCTGTTCTGAATATATTTGAGCTGGAGCAAATGATTGCCTGTTGCCTGCCCATGATTACTCAGGCCTCACATCTGCCAACAAAACTGTGCAAGTAGCTCCTAACCTAGTTCTGTCACAGTAATCACAGCTACCTTACACACTGATAATAGGGCTTCCTAACCCACATTATTTTGATGGGACTAGATTTATGGCATAATTACACGGACACTTATTCCAGAATAGCTGAGGGGAAGATAGCCTCTGGCAGGGAGTCAATGTTAAACCCTTGTAGGCGGAAAGGAAATGTTAGCCTCTTAAATTGCCTGAGTTGCAAGGGAGCAGTGTGTCTGACCACAGCCTTAGCTCCCTGAGAGCACTAATCCACAAGGCCATGATTTAGGTATACTGATAGATTAACTGGGTGCACTCTTCATTTTATATACCTAAATATGTCTTTCAAGTGCCTTTTTACATTCTGTGAGAGAGCTGACACATTTAAATGGGCAATCCCTTCTTTAATGGAAGCTATATCTGAAAAGGAAGGAATTATTCTGAAAGGTGTACTAGAATCTCTAGCATCTCTGGAAGTCTCATTCCTCCAAAGCTGAGCAGTATTATGGAATAAAATAGGAAGCCGTGACTACTAGCAGTTTTAGTCTGAATAATTTCTTCAGAAAATATCAATTGCAAAATCTAAGTCAATATAAAATGCTCCAAAGTGTTTTTGCATAGTGCCTACCATAGCACACAAATAAACATAATAATTGTTACTGCATTAAGCTACTAATCAAAACAAATTCCCAGAGTAACACAATTAGAACCTGTCATGACATGAGACTGGTTAGCATAATCTGGCATTTATAAGAATAACCATTTAGTTATTTCTGTGTTTCACTGTAAATTCTGCCAAGTTTAGGACATATTGTGATCCAGTTAGTCATGCTGATTAACACTTCTGTAAGCGTAATGTTGTTGATTAACTAGGATGACTCACTGAGTAAAATCCTGTTCAACATAAGTAACAAAGCAGAATCTGACCCTTTTGGGGAAAAAAAGATCTATTTAAAGATCTCATAGGGGTATTGACTGTGGGAATTATATCATCAAGTTCATGCTGGCTTACTGATCACCTACACTGGCTGCAAAAAAGAGGTACAATTTTATTTAAATTCAGTTTAATGTCTGAACCTTAAAGAAAAAGAAACTGCAGCTAAAGCAAGCATTTTTGAGTATTTCAATAAAATAAGCACACAAAATATATATGGACCAATAAATAAAATATTGAAACAAACAAACAAACAACCCAATCAAAACTCAGTAAAAGTCAGAAAACCAAGAGTTAATAATTAATCTATTGACTTTTTAAAGGATAATAACTTCACAAAAGAAGCAGTTTAAAAGAAAAAAACCTACATACTGGGGAAAATCCCTATTTTACAAAAGCTGACTTCATATACAATTTGTTGTACAGTATGAATATTCACTGAGCCCTAAAGTGCTACACTTCAAGGAACTGCTTATTTCTTTGTCTTTTGGCCTCTGAATGAAAATCTGTTGTAGATAGAGAAATATTTGTTTAAAACAAATCAATTTACTTGGTGTACAGGCTTCATTCTGCTTATCTATCTCTAATTATTCTTCTGCTGAAGTTGCTGTATTATCATAATACAAAAACTCATTAGTTACTTGTGTAGCATTATCTTCCTGTAATCTGCCTCCTTCTGAGTTACCATATACATTATATTTTATTTCTCTGCTGCACTCACAACTGATTTTTCCTGCAGTACTTCAGAGGCTGAAGATACATAATATTATTATTTTTTTGAATACCATCATACTTCAGCTATGAATAATAAGGCAGCATCTGGGCTTCTCAGTGCATGTCAGTGTGAGCACTTTCTAAATGCTGCCATGCCAGCAATGTGCTGAGATTATATCTAACCATACAAATGTACTCAAGATCTTCTACCCTTGATGTGCAGATAGTCAGTGAGGCCTCCTGTGTTGGGTTCCTGTGTGTGTTTGTGTGTGTGAACCCATAGCATTCCCTAGCCTAAACCCTCAAGCACTAGAGTTGCAGTTGTTCTCTACTGTGCTCAATCAGTAGCCTTGCTTTCACCACCTATTTAAGGGAACCATCTATTAGCAAGAATTAGTGAAAATAATAGTACTTTTTCCACATCAATTTAGGTCAATATGATGCTCTGTTTAGCCTCTGCCCTGACACGTGAGTTGTCTACTCACATCTGAGTTACTGCTCACGCAATCTCCTTTAATATGCACAGTACTGCAGTATTCCCACCATGGGCAACACCTCTACCATTTGTGAGTGGCATGCCATAAATGAGAGAACATCCAAACGTGAGGGATTCCACAAAGCTTGTTTCCTGGCCAGCTATGTCATCCTTGAAGTTGGCAGCAGACTGTCACAGCCATTCATAAAGGCCAGTTATCACACACCCTTGGCTGAGCAAGTTGCAGGGCTTTTCCTGGAGCAAGGTCATGGCAGTCCCAGGATTGTTTCTGCTCTGTTTATGGATCTTTTAACCTGCTGTTCAGATTTCTACCAGAGCCAGGATGTTTTGAATCATGACTTGGCAAACTGTTCGCTGCCTTTGTCTCTCTCAAGGTATCCAGATAAAACTTGGAAATAGGCAATAGCAAAGAACAGTGTGTTTAAACAAGTGTCAAAGATTCACACTGCTAGTGAACCTCACAAGACCTACAGATTGATATTTAATACTGTGTGTCTCACATTGTTCATATAAGAAATGTAAATTCAGAGGGAGACCATGTCTGTTATATTTAGATGACGATCTCTTCCACTAAAACTTGGGGACAAGAGTAGGGGCCTGTCTCAGTTCTGGATTCCAGTTCACATTGCCACATGTGGGTGGTGGTACCTATCTTTTGTGGAGGATCTGGGTGGTTGGAAAGCCAATTCAGATAAATGCTTCTACACCACTGCAGAAGAGCACAGACATAAACTAGCTCATGAGACTAGAGTACAGCTATCCACAGTATTTCGAAGTTGAGAATGCATTTTATCATAAAGGCATTTTTGGTGTTTTAGAAGGAAAGATCAAAAGAGGACATAGAGTTGGCAAGTAACTTTTCTTATGTTGTAGTTTTTCAACAGAGATGGGATATAATGTGTTTCTCCAACTTTAGCAAGGTGACATAGCGATTTAGTACTTAAGTCAAAGCTAATTCTCAGTTATTTGGCTAAGAATTCTGTCTCTTAATAGATTAATGCTGGACTACAAAATTAAAATCAGCAAATACGAAAAAGAAAGTCTCTTTCATTCTATCTTGAATTTATTCATTTTATAGCAGACTTTTCTTCAGTGATAATGATTAGCCTTCAAGACGTAAAGCATATGTATTTCAAAGGCAATTAATTTTGATTCAGCACAGCTCAACTAGGTAAAGTGAAGGATATGTGCTGCAGAGTGGATTTTTTAATTTTATGGAAAAGTTTAACTCCAAAGGGCTTTATTTGGCTTCCACAGTCTAAGCTCATCAATGTCACTTCAAGGGGACTGAACATGCATCTGACTTTGAGACTTCCAAATAGAATTAGAGAGTTTTCAGCCACTTTGCTGGTTATTAAAGGCAGATGTCTTCTATTCTCTCTACCTGTCCAGACCATGGATATGAAAAACAGTTTTAAAAATTCCTCAAAATATTGTTTCAAGTTTTTAAAAGTACAGAAAGAACCACTTCTACCCTCTCAAATATTAAAACTTCTTAAATGGAATGTATTTTAAGAGGAAAAATTATCCTGTATTTTAGACAGACAAAGGTACTGTAAAAAATTATTTTTAAGATTTTGAACCAGGAGGTCTGTTTGTTCACCAGAGTTCTTTGGAAAGATAACCCAGTTATCCAAAATCAGAGGTAATTAACTATCAAAGTATCTTCAGTTAAAATCAGCTCGGCAGAATTCCACATTTCAGCCATTCTCACTGGTGATAAAGGGTGACACCTTTGGAAGACTGAAAGCATATTCCATCCTACAATTCTCTCCAACTATAGTGGTTTAAGGCTGGGCTGGCCACTAAATCCTGGACAGACTCTCTCTATTAACCCCTTTCTGCTCCCTAGAGGGGAAGAGAAAGAGAATATGGGAGAGAGAGAGACTTTACGGGCTGGAAAAGACAACTAACAGACTTAATTAAACAATAATACCAATACTACAGGA
>NW_010180706.1:1952-18306 GCF_000695765.1 Mesitornis unicolor | reverse complement strand
TTCTGTGATTCTGTGATTCTGCGATTCTGTGTAATAATGAGGAATGGGCAAAGAATGAGATGGTTTGACTCTGCACTAGCATGACCTTGGTAAAGTAATTTCATGTCCTTGTGCCTAAGATTCCTGCTTGTGAAACATAAGTTTGAACTAAAGCCTCATTTCTCCCGCAGTGCGGTTATTCTGCCTGTTCAGATGACTCACTTTTCAGGACAGGGGCAATGCCAAGCAAAACACAACCCATGAACAATAACAAGGCAATAATCAATGTCCTGCGTTCCTTATATAACCACCAAGTCTCTTGCAGTTTGCAAAAGTGACTTGGTGGTTATAAATAGCTATATGCCCAAGGCAAGAATCACAGAGGGCCTTGGTTTTTGGAGGTGAGGAGAAATGCACTTTTATATGAAGAATTGACAGATGATCAGTAAGATAAAGTTTCCTAAACAAACAAAATAATTAAATAAAATTCTGAAGTGTCTTATTTTCAGTAATGGGAAAAACTATCAAAGGAAAAGTTACTAATCTGAGATACATATGATTAAAACAGATCTGCAAAGAACAAAAGGAAAAAACCCAGAGACAGTTATAATCTTGTTAAAGAGATAATGAGTCATCATCAGGATGCTTCTGTAAACCCAGAACATTTTCCATCAGGTACAAAATACTGTCCCCCAAGAGTACAGCTCTCATGAGTAACACTGAGCGAAACCATTGAGCTCTGCCCCCACATGCTGGGTACTGGCTTGGTCTCACTACACCAGACTGGTGCTGCTCAAATCTGCCTCCTGGCTAAGCAGCAGAGCCTGTATCACCCATCACATGCCCTGACCTGAGCTCAGCTGTAAACTAGGTGCTTGCTTTGAGCCAGAAGGACCTTTTCTTCTAACACAAGTATGTTCATGAAGAAGGAATTACATTTGCCTTGGAGATTACTTTATTTCTTCTGGGCTGCTGGGAGGAGTCATTATATGACCGCTAATATGGATGCTAAAAGACCCATAACTGGTTGATGTCAACTTCCTCCCAATTTCCACTTAAGCAACTCTTTAAACTAGGTCAGAGCATTAATTAACTTTTGTCTGAAGTCTCTCCTCAGCCCATCCTGCCTCCCATTGGCTAGTTAATTAAAATCAGCACCAATATTAGGCTGCTACTTTGCAGGAAAAAAAATTGCTAATAATTATTCTTTGGGGGAATAAATTAATTATGGGTTACTATGTCTTAATGCTCAGCTGCCCTCCTGTAGCTGGAAGCGAGAATCCTCTCTGTCCTGATTGGGTTTCCTGAAGGTAACTGGGTCACAGGAACACGTGCCTTGGCTTCTCCCTTTGCTGCATTTCGACTTGACAAATTGTTGTTGAAGATAATCTCCTTTAAACAGAGGCTAGTTTTTTCCAGCTTTCTTGTTGTAAACTGAGCTCCCTGAGCACCTTGAAAGGACTTAGCTGACCTTGGAAAGGCTTGAGGTCAGGTTGTGATGAGCTTGATTTTGGGTTCATGGGGCAATAGGGTAGATTCATCTGTCTTTATTTGAAATGCCAAGAGTGTATGCTCCTGGGTCTAAGTAAACTGAGTGGACTTTCAGTTAGCGGAGGGCAACAAGCACATCTGACTCACTGCTTATTACATCCTAAAGAAAACACTTAAACAGTTCAGAATAACCCTGTTCTAGAAATGCTGTCTCCTCCCTTGATGCGGAGGGGACAGTAAAGGAGATGTTTGGCTGTAGATGGATATTATGTGCAGTGAAACAAATCTTACCCTTAAGAGCATCTCTTTCTTCCTGGGTAAAATTATGTTTGTGCCCTGTCCCTGTGCTGTGTCCCTGAGAGAAGCATGGCAAGATTATTTCCTGCCTGAGAGTCTTTTTGCCTGTGAGGTGTAAAATATCTTCATGGCTTCAGGAAACTGTAGCTGATATTCTTGGTCAAGGAAACAGTCACAGCTTCCCTGAATACACAAAAAGACAGTATTTACAATTAGTGGCTTGAACTGCACTGAGCTGGGTCTGACAGTTCCAATTCTTCTCCTAAAGTTGGCCAGCCAAGCTGCCACTCCTCCCCTGCTCCGCAAGGATGAGAAGAAAATCAGGTGCCAGCTGTTTCCCAGGGACAGAGACCATGCTTTTTGAAGTCACCCATCATGACAAGAAAAACTATTTATAAATATAGCTGCCCTTATTTTGTATGGTGGAAACACACAAAAAAGCTGTTGCTGAAATTCTGTCTGTGGGCTTAAATTTGGCTTTTCATAGCTTTGAAAATAATCTAAGAAAATATAAGATCTTATCACAATTTTAGATGTTAACTGCCTACAACTGAACTCCACAAATGTGTAGACAGGCAACAACAGCAGTCAAAGGATTTGGGGTTTGTTGGGTTTTTTCCTCCCCCTTGTGTAAACTTTAGCCTCTTCAGCCTCTGTTTTCATCAGTTTCCTTCCTCATTGTCCTTATCTGACTGCAAGCCCAGGCAACTACCTATGCAAATAACCAAATGAGCTGAATTGTTTGCTGGAACAAGATCTCTGGTATGTTGGTGGTTTCTTTCAGTTTGTGAATTGTGCAGGCCACTCTGGGAACTATGTCAGAAAGCAGTTACTTCCAGCAACACAGCCCTGTGTAAAGGCTTGTATAAGGCAGAACAAAATGTTAATGTTGGTTCTGCTACATGTGAGAAGCAGAGGGAGTTTTGCCAGTGAGCTCAATGGGAACAGGACTGAAGTTTTGATGAAAACCAAGCAGAATTGTTTAATTCACCATAAGATTTTGAGCATTCCTCCAAGTGGTCTTTCCCAGGTTTGCAATCTTTCACCAGCACTCCAGCTCAGGGCAAGAGGGACACAGGCTGTTTTTTTAAAACCTATCTCTAACTCGTTTTTGTTATCTGGCAGACAATAGACCTTTTCTTGATCAGCTTCCAGAAAGGGAGGCAAGGTTTCTCATGAGGATTGCTGGCCACCCACTGCAGGTGTGCCGCAGATGCCTATCGCTCAGAAGTGTTATCACACCAAGTTAACACCCACTGGACCTTGCCTATGTTGACTTAGCAGCTTCTGTGCAGCCATGGTTAGGTGAGAATCTGCTTTCTATTTTAGCATAGGTCTGTGCCACTCAACTGGCAAAAAAGTGTTGAAACTGCTAGTTCATTACAAGTGTGCCAATAAAATGTCACTTATTTCCTGACTGGTGAATTTAAAAGGTGAAAAAACTTCTTCATGCTTTGGATGTATGAGGAAGAACTGAAAAGGTCAAACAAGATAACTGCCAAGGTGGTAAACTTAGAAGCACCAAGCAGATAGGCCGAACTGGGGATTAAAAGGACAGATGTATTGAAGCTTCTCCCCTATCTAGCCATCGGCATAGTTTCCCTGCAGCTGAATGTTTCTTCAGCTTGCCTGTGTCACACCAGAAAACTGGCATTTGAAGGTGTACGTTTTCTGCTGACAATGCATTTGAGTCCTAGAATCAAGCACTGTTTTCTCAGTTCTTCACCTGTGTATGTTACTGGCAGTATCCAAAGGAATGTGCCTTTATGCATCAGCTCTGGGACTGACCATCACAAATCTCCACAGAGCAGACGCTGGGGTGAAACAGTGCTCTGTACTAGGAGTTAAACAGACCTGGTCCATTAGGTAGTGGTAAGTCTTCGCAGAGACTGTCTGTAAATCTCTGAGAAACAACAGAGACATCACTGCCTACAACTCACACTCTTGTTGCTTTTCTTAAGCCCACAAAGCACAGTGGCCAGGACATTGCTCTCAAGTGCTGGCCCAGCACAGCTGAAGCCACAGAGCCCAGGTGCTGCATTCAAGTTCTGATATTTCTAGGAGGGGTTTAATGAGACTTTCTGAGCTTTCTGGGGTCTAAAAGTTGCCTAAGTTGCCGTGTCAGCATTCCTTTTACCTTTCAACATTTGTGTACTTTTCTTTGAGAAGCAGGCTGTTTTGTTTGTCTACGTCTTTGCTCTGGAGGAGCAGAGGCATGCAACGGGTGCAAGGGACCTGACTGTGAGGCGAAAAGAGTAAAAATATGATGAAAAGAGTGAAATCACTATTGAAGTCCGTAAAAGTATGCTCCTCTATGGTGCCATTACAGGAAACAATATGGATGTTTAATATTGAGAGGAAGGGGCATGATGTGCACTTCTGCTCATCCTTAAAGTGGTATTGATTATATGTGCTGTGTTGCAGCTCCGAGATTTAAAAATATCTCATCTTGCTCCTGGATGAAATGCAGAACACGTTCCCCTGGTGAATCAGGCATTGCATTTGCATTTGTTTGCCTATCAAGCAAAAGTGTAACATGGACTCTGAGATAAGTGATTTCTTTTTCCAGAGATTTTTACCAAATTCTCTTTACATTACAAACACAAAATTAACCACTGTTCACCACTTTGACAAGTAAGTAAGAAAATACATATGCATTCTGGATTGAAAGACTGGTCTTATGATTTTTTTTTACCTTGTCTAGGAAAACTGCTTCTTCTATTTGAAGATACTCTATCTGTGCTCTCTGGTCTTCCTTTATCATCCAGCCTTCGTATCCCATGCCTCCTCTGCTATCCTTACTCAAGATATTGTTATTGTTGTTAGATAACTTGGAAGTGAAAAGTATGATGTGGCATTTTGTTTGGGAAAATAATAAAGCCATATCTATTCATTGCAATATGATTATGATTAAAGACAAATATAGCTTCTTCCAAACTCTTAGCTCGTCCAAACTCTTCATCTGTTTCCCATATTTAAGATTTTATCTGCCTTTGTGTAAGACTTTGTCACACCACAAGAAATAGAAGACACAGAGATTAGACACTTTAGAAGGAAAGAACACAGTTATAAAACACTGATTATCCTAGGACGTGATTTTTAACACAATAGTTGCAAGGCAATGGCTGATGTAAACAATGATAATCAATTCCACTTGCCTTTTGAATACAGACAAGTGCAGTGAAAGTGATACTTTACTGTTCATAAAGCAGTTCATGTTTATCTGTTTGCATGCTGAGACATGAAGCATCAGAAAATAGAGTTAAGATCTAAAAGCTAATGTATTGTTTCTATTTTCTGAATTAATAATCAATAATATGGCTTATGCTAGTGTTAAATTTAGACACAGCCATTTCTTGAATCCTTATTGTGTCCTGGAAAAGATGTGGTCATTTTGCTCTACCTGCTTTTCCAGATGTAGCCCATCCTTGTAGCATCTTGCACATTCTGCAATTAGTTCCTCTATCTTTGCCTGAAGATATTACTCCTGAATTAATTCCTCTCTCTTTCCAGAACCAGTACCACCTCCCCAAGTCACTGCCTAACAGGTTGGGAACTGGTGGATCAGAGCTCCACTCCATGTCTCTCACATGTTCTCACTTCCTAAACACACTCCCTGCTGGCACTGTGGGCACAGATGTGAAAAACACCACTTCTCTGACTTAATGGACCAGCTGGGAGTTTTCTTCTGCAAAGAAACCTGCACCAGCAGCTCTGGGATCACACAGTCACAGAGCGGTTGAAATGGGACAGGACCTCTGGAGGTTATATGGGCCAACCCCCCCAGCTCAAGCAGGGCCACCTACAGCTGGTTCCCCGGAACTGTGTCCAGCCGTTGCCCAGGACCGATGAAGAATGACTGCTTTAACCTGTATAAACAGTGGAGAGAGCCCAAGGTGCCAAATAATCTGGCGCATTTCAGCCAGATTACCTTAATTTCCTTTCCCTCTTTTTCCCCATCTTCTCTGGTCAAGCTGCTCTCATCTTGCAAGGGGCTGGCTCCCAGTGAGGTGTGTAGCACAGTGCAGACACATCGGACACCCTGCTGGGAAGAGGAGAAATAAATGGCCAGCATGAAGCAGAGGTGACACAGTCAAAGGCTTTGCTGCGAGTGTGTGCGACTTTTCTATGCGAGGCATGTGGGGCTCAAGGGAAGAGGTTTGTATTTGGCCATTGGAGCCGGTTGTGCTTGGTGCCTGCTGAGTGAGCCTGACACAGTTAGGAGGCTTCATCTGAAGTCAGTGATGGGAAGGTACTGTAACCCTTGGCATTTTGCAAATGGGATATACTCACCTGATGCTTCTGCACCTTACCCTGGTGTTACGTATGTGACACCAGCCCTTTGCAGTATTGATCAAGTGATTTGAAACTGCTGATGGAAAAGCTGTGGCTTCACCCCTGAAATTGCTTCCTGGGAAAGGTTCAGAAGATGCTTTATGGGCCTAGGCTTTCTGCCAGGTGAATTATCCACCTATGGCAGGACTCCTGTAGAAGAAGAAGGCTGCTGGACTTGCCTCAGCTCTCCTCTACAGAAAACATCGGAAAGCAGACAAATGGCTCCATATTTTGATGTCCCATGTGCTATTTCTCTTCCTCTTTCCTGTAGTGTCAGCTCTGGTTCAGGTATTAAGGAGGGAGAGTGACTGTGGATAAATAACACCCCTGTGTGAACAAAGAGGGGCCACAGGGTGATAAGTGCGACCCCTCTGGAAATTGCTACTGCTTAGGAATGAAGGTCCTCAGTTCAGCAGAACGCTAGGAACATATGCTCACATTGTCGTTATAGGCATTGGTGACTTGGGGCAAGGACAGGGTCCTTTCCCTCCTTGACAGTTGTGGGTACTGTTTCCACAATGTTCCCAACATTTGTCCTCCAGGAAAGAGGCATTTAATGTGGAAATCATTACTTGCTCCCAGAGGATGAGACACCGCAGTATTAAAGCCTAAACTAAAGCATACTGAAGTCAACACCTCCTCACTGATGGATACAGATGCTGGACTAGGCCTTTAGCAAATAACTAATTACTTCTTGAGTTGGGGCCAAGTGGAGTCCTTGTAGGGGACTAGTACACATGCTTCCCAGTTAATAATTTATTCGCATGAATAATCCTTTATCATGCAAAAAGTTCTATTGTATGCAAGGATTACAATACAATTAAAGGCTGCGGGATGAAGCCCTCAAATAAGATGCAGAGTAAACAAAGTATGACATTACAGCCACTAATAAATGTTTAGAAATACGCAGATAATTAAGTCAAGATGGCCATGAGTCACAAGGCTTCACTGTTTCCTGAGCTTATGAGCAAAACCTTTCTTAGTGCAAAGCCATGGCTCTATTTTTAAATATAGCTACTGTCTGAAAAGTTATGGCAGTCTTATGGCTGAGATTATAACCGATCTGTAACTTGGCTAGTAAATGTGACAATGTCACCCAGGCCATAAAGTTTTGGCAGGACCTCAGTGGTATTCTGTGCAAGACTCTCTCCCTGCTGTCTTCTCAGCTAGTGCTAATTTTGCTTTTCATTTTTTAACATGCTTAATTTCTTCTGCCCAGTTCCTAAGAAAATCGATGTTTACATCACTAGACTGCATGTTTATATTTTCCTCCTTCCCAGTACATTTTGAATCTATAGATTGGTTTTGGGCAATATTGACAAAGTGGTAAGGACCTTTGGGATCTGCACTGGGAGCCTTATGGAAGATGTATTTGAGGAGTTAGTGACCATGAACAGACACGTTTGTCCTTCCAGGCATCGTATGCAAGGCTTGAGCAGCCTGTACATTAGCACGAGTAGCCACTGTGAGGGAACCTGCTGGAGTGCACTGTGACAGCCTGTGCTGTGCCTGTGGGTGTCAAGAGAGAGGTGACGGTCTAGGCTGTCAGGACAAGATACTGGGTTTGTTTGTTATGCAAAATAAAAGGCACCACTGCATGGGAGAGAGGCAGAGCCCAATTACGGACAGGATCTTCATAGTATGTCATGGCAAAATCCATCCAGGGTCTGCCCCACCTGAAGGGATGTAAGATTTACTCACTATCTATATTACTATTTTTATTCTATTGTATTAAAATAGCTATTTTATAAGGCCATTTGTTGTTGGGCTTCTCTTACTGAAATCTGGAAAGAGCCCTGCACCATTTTGCCCTTTTACACTCCCAGTGGTGCAGAACAGGATCTTAATCTCCTAGGGCATGAGGTGCACCGTCAGGACAGGACAGACAGAGCTCATGTGCCACTGCTGAGGGAAAGCCTGAGGCACGAAATTTGTCTTTAATCACACAAGCGGGAAAAAGATGCTGACAGTAAGACATTTTTATCTTCATAGCCTGTAATATTTAATTTTAAAGCTATTTTAAAAAAATATTTTAACTTAGTTAATAAATATAGAAACATCTCTGAGCAGTGCAGTCATTTTGTGCAACTGCATGGATTGAAAAAACAAGATCTTTGTTTTGTTTCTGTAGTATGTGAAATGCTTTCCTTGCTGAAACAAAAAGCATTTTCTGAATATGTACTTCTGCAAAAACATCCGCTGTGTGTGAAGTTATTTGACAAAACAAACTGTAACTCTTTATTTAAATTAGAAAATTAGGTCTGGAGCATGTTTCAAAACAAAGTAAACAGAAAAAAACAGGAAACTACTGAGTAGCCACAACATATTAAGGTCAGTTCCCCTTGATTTGGCCTTAATCTGTATCCTTTTCCATTGTGTATTTTTTCCAGGAATTTTTCTCTCTCTCTCTCTCTTTTTTTTTTGTGTGTGTCTGCTGCTTTTCCTTTCCCACTTTAATGGAATCATTCTGTCCTTTAGAGTTTGAAAAAATAAACTTCTGTTTCAGCTTCACAGCTGGAGGCAATGATCCCTATGCACAAGTCACAAATTGTGTTTCAGAATATGTCAAACCCTGGTTCATTTACTGTCTTTTCAGTTATTTTGATTTAATTCAGCCTGACTTTTAGCTTGGTTCAGGATCCCTTGCAGAAGATCCATGAGATAAAGGAATTAGAAAGCTAACATAACAGTTTGTTGAGGCAAGGCAGTTCCCCTGTCTCAAAATCAGCCTACTCCGTTCAAAACCCTCCCAGTACTTCCATCCCTGGGTAGAAAGAGTGGGATTTTGCAGGTGTCTCTTAACACCCATTCCCTAAAACACTCCTCATTTCAGTCAGCACCTAAGAACTTTCACAGATTTTGACTGCATGCACACAGTCCTGGGACCTGACCTAAAACGAGAAACCCACAGAAAGAGCACACTTGCTTCTGTTGTTTGATTCTCACCTTTCATTAATCTAAGAGACCTTATTGCAGCCTTTCAGTACTTAAAAGGAGGCTTATAAGAAACATGGAGAGACCTTTTACCAGGGCCTGTGGTGACAGGACAAGGGGCAATGGTTTTAAACTGAAAGAGGGTAGACTTGGACATAAAGAAGAAATCCTTTACTGTGAGGGTGGTGAGACACTGGCACAGGTTGCCCAGGGAAGCTGTGGATGCTCCCTCCCTGGAGGGGTTCCAGGCCTGGTTGGATAGGGATTTGGGCAACCAGGTCTGGTGGGAGGTGTCCCTGCCCATGGGAGGACTGGATGATCTGTGCTGGTTAAACCACGACCTCTTCAAAGGTCCTTTCCAACCCAAACCATTATATAATTCTATGTTCTTTAAAGCTCCCTTCCAACCCAAACCATTCTGTGATTCTGTGATTCTAATTTCACTGAACAAAGGTGAATGTTTTATCTCCAAAAAAGTCTTTTGAGTGTCATATGATCCCTTAACACAGTTCATGTTCTGACCCCCAAGGATACTAGAACTCTGTTGTTGGGTTTGTTTTTTTTTTTAAAAATGTTAAAAACTGGTTCAGTTTTTAAGGGGTATAGCTATTTGTGGAGCAATACTTTGAAGGGAAACAGAAGAAATAATTATAGTCAAGTCTTGTTCTGGAAGAAAGCAGGGAAATGCCACAGGTTTGCCATTAACACTAACAGAGATAATTTCTGTGCTCTCACTTTCTCCTCATGTTAATACATTTATTTGTACCTTGAAAATGTGCAAGTTTTTGTAATACAATGCATAACTGGCCAGTACAGTGCATAACTGGCCATAATTCAATACTAGCAGATTTTAAAGGCAAATACTTTTCACTCTGGAAGTAGGTGGGTGCTGTTTATGGAGCAGCACACCTCTCTGCAACACCCAATCTCAGCTCAAGGCAATTGTTAACAAAATTGGCAGGAGCCTCAGGCTACCTCCCGGAAAATCAGCAGTAATTATTGCAGCCCAGAGAAACACAAGATGCAAGAAAAAGATACTTTCTGCCTCAATGGTCTTCTAGAGTAACTCATGCAACTTAAGTCTTCAAGTGACTGATGGGTGCACCTCAAAACAGTGCTCCGTTTCTTGCCCGTAGCACCCAGTGGGAACGTGCTTGCTACATTTTGTGGAGGGCTGGCCTGGGTTCAGGGTGACCAAACTCAGACTTCCTTGTTAGGAGCCTTCCCTTTAACCATTTCACCTGACCTCTCCCCAGGGTCAGGTCCCAAGAGGAAGAGTTTTGAGACAACACAGAGGATTATTCCTTCAGTTGTTTTCCAGCCACACACAGTTTCCTTACATCCGCAGCTGAGCTTTGAGGCTGCAAACTCACCAGCAGAGCTGCCAGCACTGACAAAACGCAGCCTCACACATTTTAGTTAATCAGTCCCCTGCCTGTCTGCAGCTCTATTTGTGCTGCCATTGCACACAGGGTTGGGATCAGGCCAGTCCTCAGGCACACTTTGACCTCTTTTGGTCTCATGGCTGACAGCAGCTGGGGAGATTTTCAGCGCTTTTCTGTGATTCACAGAAAACCACACCAACCCACAAGCCAGCTTTGAGATCTCACCATCTCACACCAGGTACAGCCTAGATTTTACAGCTTCTATTTTGCTACCATTAGTCTTGGTACTCATTTTTTGGTGAGAAAACAGCCAATACGCCAACAGATTTTGTGCTGTTTCAAAAGTTTATCTATCCTTTACATGCCTGGGGTGAACCTGATAAACCAGTTTCTGCTGCTGTTACACAAATACTATGCATCGTTCAGCTGTACAGTATGTCATTTTTATCACTGATCTTGCATTTTCATTGTGGTTGCTCTTAACTTTTAAAGCTTTAACTATAACGTGAATGGCAAACTTGTGAACAGCTTCGTGTGGAGACAGCCACTGTCAGACTCAGCTGGAGAAACAATCTACTTGCAGGTAAATCTGGATTTGCAAAATAAGGGATGCTGTCATCTTTGCAGGTGCACACATCTGTAGGTATCTGCAGAAGTTTGGATATGGGAGTTCTTACTTTTTCGCAACAAGGAGAAGAGGAGTCAGAATTGCTCCAGAAGCTTTATTGGTTTGCATCTTGTTAGCCTTAAAAAAAGAAATCTAATTTTGGGACATTTTCAATGCTGTGGGTAGAATAGGCACATTCTGCTTAGAAGAGCTGTTGGCTGAGCATGACAAACAGCCAAGAATACGAAGTAGGTGCAAAGTAACTGACACGTCCTCCTGTTTTTCTACAGAAGTCCTCTTTGAGGTCACTCACAGATAGCTGTCTCTATTTTAAAACTTGAGTTATAAATCTGACTCGGAGAGGCTTTTGCTACCACTTCATTGTTGCAGTAAGCTGTTCCCTGGCAGCTAAAGAGAATTTAAATTCTAGCTGCTGATGTCCCCACTTGTGCCAAGAAAGCTCTAACATTCATCCAACCTGGCTTTGAATTGTTTCAGCCCACTGACTCAACCCAGAACCTAATTTAAAAACAAACAAACGACAAAAGATTAAAACGAAACAATACAAACAAACTGTGACGGTCAGAGAAGGCTCCAGAAGAGGCTTTCATGAATTGAGTTCTGTAATGAAGGTGATGAGACACTGGAAAAGGTTGCCAAGAGAAGCTGTGAATGTCCCATCACTGGAAGTGTTCAAACTATTCTGTGATTCTGTATCTCAGTGAAAGGTCAGACAAGGGCCAGAGAGAGTACAAAGGGCAGGTAGGAGTGCAAGAGCAGATGTAGTAGAGCCAAAATGCTGCAGCCAGATGTAAGACTGGCTTAGGCCAGGGACACCCTTAGCTTCTCCTCAAGCTGAGCTTTGCTTTCAAAAAGGGAAGAGTGCCTCTGGAGTATGGCTGCATTCCCAGGAACAGCAGTGTGGTAAACCTAGGGTTACCGCATGAGAATTGATACCTATTTAATAAGTATAAAAAGGAAGAAATACCAGACAGGAGTCTACACTTTTAAAGAATTTATTATCAGTAACTGAAACATGTTACTTTGTCATTATTGTTATGATGGAGGAGAAACAAAAGTGGTAGAGGATAGGAAAAGCTAACTTTTTCCTCTATTGGATTTGAGGTCTCCCACTTACTTTCTCCATATAACCATATTTAGTACAGGCACACTTCGAGAAATGTTGAGTCTGGAAGAACTCCAATGGACAATAAGAGGTGGCAGCGTATCTCTGGCCCTGTTGGGCCCTCTGAAGTTCGGAAGAGAGAATCAACAGTATCTGTGTCATATTCCACAACCACTGTTGTTATTCATTTGCTGACCACCCGTGTCTGTGACACAGTGAAATAGCTGCTGCTGGCAAAAGGAGCATGGGAGATCTTGAGCACCATTTCAGAGACAACGAGATGGAGGTTGTAACACAAGAAGATTTTGTGCAAGAACCCAAGAGAATGGCTTGTAATTGGCATGAAGACAGAGCTAGCAGTTCACAGAATACCACATATACTTTTATATATACAAAAATAAAACAAAAAAAGTTATATACATAACCTACTATATAATTTAAGTTATATATAAACATAAAACCTTCTATATAACTGGTTTTAGTTATAAAAAAAAAAACCCAGAAATGTTTCGTATTTGTAATCAACTTTGGCCAGTTTACATAAGTGTGGTGCTTTGATGCTGTGGTACCTTAGTTCTTTATTTAGGTGTTTCATGGTAAAACTTATCCAAGTTTCCTTTCAGAAACCATAAACCATCTTACATCGAGAAGCAAATAATGCTCACCCTCAAGACTAGATTATAATGTCTCATTTCTAATCCAAATCTCATTTCTGCAATATTGTATTAGCACCTGATTTTTGTTGGTGGTGGTTTTTTTGGTTGTTGTTTTTTATGGTTTTTGGATTTTTTTTAATTTTCTGTTGTAACATAGTCTACCACTGGTGCCAAATTATACATGACAATTAACAGTGTTGAAAATTACTGAATTTTCTACAGGAGAAAGTGAAATATCTGTAACTATTCTTTTTCATTTTATAAATTTGATAATTGTTAACAGTAGTCACAGAAGGGTTTCATTTTATATTTATGTTATTTTATATTTAGTGATAACTCTCGTCCACCTTTCTGATATGTTCTCGTCTTTGTCACCTAGTCTTTGTGTTAAGCAAGAACCTCCCCTAGTCAAAGGGAAATCTGAGCTATTGCAAATCCAGAGTAGCATTCCTCCCCTCTCCACACCTTTTGCTTATCTTCTAGGTTTCCCCACTGTAGGCGATTAAAAGGTTTTGAACACAGCCTTATCTTCTTACTTAATTCTTGTCACCCACTTCTCTGATGTGTTTCTGTGCTCCCTAACTGCTAAATTGTCCACAGAGAAAAATATATTATATTGTATTACAGTACACGTTACAGAGAAAATGCCATTGCACAATGGGCCTTTTACTAATAATCCTTTCTCATCAACTTCTGTGAGACTGAGAGGCTTTTACCATGCTTAATAGCAGTTCTACTGTCTTGCAAGTTTTATTCTTGCTTGATACCATCCAGTCTCTTAGCATCGCTTTTCTTTAGTGCCTGCAAGTTGTCCAGATTTCACATTAGATAATGATACAGCAATATTTTCAGTGCCAGAGAAAAGGTAAGAAAAAGTGCATTTTCAAGAGTCATTCTACAGAAAGGTAAAAAATAGCTAACAATATACTGTACGCCTAATGCTGTGCATTCATTTGCATAATTTTACCAGCTATTTTTATTCACAATAATCCATCAGAGCCAGAACAACCGCAGAAAAATCAAGTGCAGTAAAATAAGGAGAGCAATTCGTTTAAATACATGGAGCTTTCATCAGCTGCAAGCACTGGTGTCAGTATAGCCAGTTCACTAGAACTGATAATGCAGACTGTGAAGAGGAAAGAATCACATCTATGATTTGATGTTCACAATCTTTATACCTAGTTATAATATGAGTGAAGCTTGATTTATAGATTGAAGCTATCTATAATTCTGCCAGCTGAAGAAAATACTACATTGGCTACAGAAATGGACATAAAAACTCAAAGGCATTTCCTAGTGCCCTTTTAGTATAGGTTTGCAGTACATTCTATTCATTAGCCTCCACAACTTACTTCTTGCACTTGGGTAGGTATTCTTGTCATTATTTACAAAAATCAGGTTGCAGAAGCTCCATTGGGCTTTGCATCTCAACTAGTACAGTCCCAAGGTCACTTTGATATTGTTCCTGTGGTGCACACAACCTCCAACCCTGCTTCATACCCTGTGTCACATCTGGGAGCAAAGCATGGTTTTAAGGCAGCTTCCATGGTGTCTGAGGGGGCTGCATGTACACGGCATCTTTTAGCTCCTTCACTCCTGCTCAGCGACTTCATTGTGACCATATCATTGCCAGAACAGAGACCAAGCAGTTTCCCGGACAGTACTGGCTAAGTTCTAGTAATTCTTATGAAAAAACTATAGTGGAAAGGGGAAAATATGCTTTCCAACATGTGCACACATAGTTTAAATAGTTTCTGTTTGCACACTTGAAACAGATCTTGTAGTCTTGTCTTTCTGGATCTCTTTGGGACTTTTGCAAATAGCAACTCAATTCAACTTACATTATATGATATAAAACCCCATTTCCTTTGCTTTTATTTTGTTGCTATGTAAACAAGAAAAGCAGACCATCAATCTTAAATTTTTGGACAGATGTTTAAGAAGAATTCTGTAAACTCATCTACATGCTCTTATTACTGTACAGTTTTATATTATCTTAAGGAGTAGCTGCAACTTGCCTGCTGCATCATGGCAAAGTATGACCTTATCTGATCCAACCATATTGAAGCAACTCCTTAAAAAGAAGAAGAAAATTAAATGTAGCCTTTTTTTCAGGTTAAGCCAAAACATAATGATATTTCCTATCCCACTCTTTTCTTACTTGCTCTGCACTGAGCACAAACTTAATCATTGTACCTAAGTAGCTGGTTTTGTTCTATTCAGCAAGACCAAGAAGTAGTGCAGTGGAATTGTTTACAGGAATAAAGTTACTGAAACTTGTATTTCAATTAAAGGCTTAAAGAAAAAGCAAGATGGGAATCTCATAGGTTGAGACGTAGTAGAAAGCAGATGACTTGCCTCAACCCAAAGAGCAGTCCTACTGATGCAGTCATGGTAACATTAATTGTTTAGAGGAAAGAATCATACAGGTAAAGAAAATTTCTTTCCTTTGAAAAACCTTATCAATTACAGAGTGAAGAACATAATCTCAGATTTTTATAAACTCGAGTTGCCTTTAAAGAGAAAACTGGTCCTTGAAGTTGCCATGGTAAATTACACCGTTTAGAATCAGTTATGTTTCTTAATACAGCATAGAAATTCCTAGTATACATTTATTAATTCCAAAGAAATGTTAATGTTTTAAGGTACCTGAATAATTTAAAAATGGTTTATCTGACAGAATGTCAGCTTCTAGCTGAAATCAACCACATATGTTTACAAGAAGAAAAAGAGAATTTTCCAAGCATTTCAATTGAGCTGATTACATTAGCTTCTCTTATCTTAGTGAAGTAGTAGGGAGATGAAAGTTTTTAATAAAATGAACATATCAATATTTAATAAATCCATTTAGGGCTTAAATTGCATTTTTTACTATAATGAATTACTGTAGGAAATGCAATACTAGTTTTGACTTGATGCAGACATTTTCTGGAATAAACACTAGGGCTGAAAGGGACCACGTGTTACACTTCTAGTTCTTGACAAAAATTTAATGGTACAATTTTATAACATGACTCTGGCATGACATCAAAGACCCATTTTTTAAAAATTTAACACAACAAAGCATGTTTGAAGGTGTTCAATTCTATCCCAGCTTTACAAGAAATTACTTGAACTAATACATCTTAAAAAACAGGCAAGAGAAAACAAGTAGACAATTAGTTTTCAAAATAGTATTTTCTCTAAAGCTGCTTCTCCCTCCTTTCTTCAGCACACTGTCAATTACATCTGTAGAAGTGATAGCTCCTAATGTTTACTTGAATACTAAGGGTTTGTAACAAGAGTAGTTCATGTCATGTTTAACAAAATCCTCACTTTCCAACAAGCACTTTTCACTAACTCACCCTCCTCATTAGCCAGAGGAATTCCTCTTATCGTTTTGGTTTCAAAATAAACTGCTTTCATTTATCATTTCCTCTTACTGCATACCTCCCCCCCAGCTTTTTTCTTTAAGCATGGTACTCTGATCTTGCAATACTCAAAGACCTCAGCAATTCAGAGGTATTACATACTTTTCTGGTATAGAACATCTGATATTAGCATT
>NW_010180706.1:0-1921 GCF_000695765.1 Mesitornis unicolor | reverse complement strand
TTCCCTACAACATCCAGGTCCGCGTAACAAATTATTTATGAACATGGTTGGATTTGCAGGGGATGAGCGAATGAATGGAAAATAGCCCTCTGTTTATTTAAATGACGGATGGAAGGACAGCATAGAACAGCATACTTGTAATGGCACTGACTCTCAATGCAAGACAGTGGTTTCTCCGTGTATACAAAATGCAGCTTCTTTACCAGCTGACACAAGTTGTATAAAACAGAAGTCAGTTTCTTACCAAACTATTTATGCAAGCTTATTATTAGAGTGAAAGGACTGCTCATAGAAAAAAAAAGTAAAATTTTGATTTAAAAAATGTTAAAGCTGCTAACAAACTTATGCGTAGTCCAGATCTTATTTTAGTTACAGTTTGTTTTATTCACTAAGAGTACATCCAAGCCAGTGATCACCAACAATGTGCCATTGTTTAAAGGGAATCAAGGATGAAAATGTATTGCTTTAGCGTTTACTGGAGCCTTAAACCTTTGTTACATGAAACAGGCCCCTCAGCTTTTCTAGTCAAGTCCTAGAACCAAGGTCATTGGAGGGTCTTTCTTTTGAGTCTAGGGCCTGTCGGGGGCTATGAAGCAACCCTCAGACCCAGTTTCTGCAAATACTGTGCATGATTGGAAGTAGGAGGAGTTATTTTAATTAGTTATGGGAAATTATATGCATATACATAGACTCTATTGATTATGCATGTATGTATCCTTTATAATGAGTGAACACAACAGCAAGGTGTGTGATGTTGATGGAGTTTTTCCCCTTCACACCTGGCCGTATTAAAGAATGTCTGCTTCTTAATACCACATTAGTGTTAAGGAATTTCTTTATTCCCGATTTCAGTGACAATACTATCACAACTCCAAAGCTCTGCTGCAAAACAGAGCACAAGCTCCCTCAAAAAGGGCAGAGGAAAATATTTTCTCTTTATTTGCTAATACTTTGTTGGGACAATTTCAGTGGTATACCCATTTTCTCAGAAAACAAGGTCTTGGCAAAGCCACAAAGTCATAGTGCCAAACAAAACACTACCTTTTAGTGCAGCAAAGTCCCCCTGGGGCTTTACACAGTCATCTCAGCTACCCTGAAGTGGAGGTATCACACTTAAACTCTGTCTGCAACTTCCAGAATTCAGCATGAGCATTCCCACATTGGTTTGCTTTGGTGCCATTACTGCCACTACCGTGAAGACATGTCTTTAGCTGTACCATGAATGATAGTCCTTTTGCTCATGTAACTGGACACGCAAGCAACCAGACCTGCATGGAGGAAGAGGGTGCCCCAACCTGGCTGTGTGGCTCCAGCAGGGCACCAGTTCCTGTCACCCAGTGTTTTGGCGGGTGATGGAGGCTGCAGCCTGCCAGTGGGGCTGGGACACCCGCACAGGAGAACCTCAGAAAAATACATATGGAGATAATTGGTCACCATCAAATCCACAGAGAACAAAGCCTTTCCCAAGAAGGGCAGGCTACCTGTCCCTTTATACTACAAAAAAGCCATTGTATCTGTGACGCCATGAGCTGATTGCTGGCCTAAACCATCACAACCCAATGGTACCTCAAGGAAACAGGGCTACCTGTCCCCCAAAGCATCCCTCACATTCCTAGTCTGATTACTGGGGACTCAGCCTGCGTTAAGGTGACTTCACGGGGTGAGAAGGTGGTGGTGGAAACCTGCCTCAGGTCAAGGCCCCTACACCATGCACCACATCCCCTCCCCTCCCTCTGGGCAACAGCCGCCTCAGCCCAGCCTAGCCCCTCTGAGCCTCGCTCCGCCCCCTCGCTCCCTAGCCCCGCCCCCTCCGCGCACCCAAAGCTCTCGAGGAAAAGGCATGGTCTTCCCCCGCCCTTCCTGCTCCCTTCTTATTGGCTGCAGTGGGAAAGGCGGGGCCCAAGCAACGGGGAGCGACGCG
>NW_010180705.1:4953-23201 GCF_000695765.1 Mesitornis unicolor | reverse complement strand
ACCTGCTCCCACCTCCCGCAGCTGCCGCCCAGCGGTTTACCAAATGGCCGCGGCCGGTCTCACGTGTGGGCACCCTGGGCCGGCGGAGCGGGGCCCAGCAGCCCCCTTAGGTCGCCCGGGTTGGATGGCCAGGGAAAGGGAATTTATTTACGCGTCCATAACTTAGTCTGCAAAGTTTCTCCCTGGTTTGATATGTCCTTTTCTAAGAAACCTCTCTCTTGACTTGAAATTCATTTAAAGTGTCTTGTAATGGCAAAACCCAGAAAAAATTATTTGGGAAAACTCTCACAAACTGTGGCAAGGCAAGGAGTCCCCGTTGGTGCAGGGTTCACTGGCACGCTGTGGTAATGCAATGTCATCTCTCCGTGTTTTCCCATAGCGAGTCAGACGGCAACCCTAGCACAGAAGATGAATCCAGTAAGGGGCAGGAGGATTTATCTCCCCATCCGCTCTCCAGCTCATCCGACGGCGTTACCAGCCTCAGCCTTCCTGGCCACATGGAGCCTGTCTACATGCAGCAGCTCGGAAACACTAAAATAGCCTTGAGCTCATCTGGCGTCCTGTTGAATGGAAACCTCGTGCCTGCCAGTACCTCTCCCGTCTTCCTCAATGGTAGCTCTTTTCTTCAGGGTCCCAACGGTGTCATTCTCAACGGACTCAGCGTGGGGGCTTCACAGACAGTTACCTTAAATTCACCCAAAACCACATCGAGCGTTGTGAGCAACGGAGTGTCCATTACTGACATACTGTCGCCTTCATCAGAAGATGTTAAGGACTTCAAACTCCTTCAGGCTTCGGTCCCCAGTGCCACGGCAGCCACCTTCAGCGCCAGCAACATCCCGGTCTCATTCCCAGGATTGATACCGAGCTCAGAGGTGAAAAGGGAAAGCATACAAACTGCTGCTTCCCAAGATGGAGGTTCCGTGGTTACTTTTACTGCTCCTGTCCAAATAAACCAGTATGGCATTGTCCAGATCCCCAGTTCAGGAACAAATGGCCAGCTGCTGAATGGAAGCATCGGTTTTTCTTCTCTGCAGCTGCCTCCTGTTTCTGTGGCAGCTTCAGAAGGTAAAAGTTTTGTCTGTTACGGTAAAAGGTACTAGAAAACATTTGGATCAGGCACACTTAGCGTTTTAGAAGCTTTGGTCCTTTTTCTCCAAGGTGCCAGAATTGTTTTGTCAGCCATGGCTATGCACAAGTAGTACCTTTTGTCTTCCTTTATAGTGGATTATGTTTGTGGGCAGACTGTTACACGAGGCTGAGCTCCTCTACTAAGACCAGAGAAGGAGGTCTGGTATTTTACACCCCTTTCATCTCGTGCTCTTCTCAGAAGTCTGTGATGGCAGTCTTCACAAATATCTGTAAATTTGACACATTCCAGTAATTCACAATAGTCCCCATTTGCCATTTAATTCTTTTAATGAGAAGGTTCATAAAAATGAAAATTACAGCAGCTGGAAATTGTTACAGTTGTTGTTCTTGTGATGGTTGTTTTCGTTTGGTTTTTTTTTAACCAAAGCATTTCATAAAAATAAATGTTAAATGACTATAGACACAAGAAGACCAAGCAGTTACACTGATACATTTTCTGTCCTATAATTAAGGAAGATTAGACTGCAGGGAAACAACAGAAGTATGCAATAGCTTGTAGATATAAAACACAAGGTACTTGGATTAAACTGCCCTCAGTCCAAGGGAAGTATGTCATCGCAGGTTCACGTGCCAAGTGTGCAGGCTCCTCCCCATGTTTGCTTTAGACTTTCTTAGCATACCATAGAGTGAAACTTGCAGCCAGGCAGGAAGGATCCCAGGGAGCACAAGCTTCGTTCTGGATCCTTGTTTTGAAGCAGGTCAGTTACACAGCACAACTGAACAGCTTTGTTATTCATTAGCCACTGTATCTTTGGTTATGAAAATGATTAAACTTGAATGAATCTCTAGTTGCAGGAGCCGTGAATATAGTGAAAATCAAACTCTGCTCATGTTAGCTTATTTGAATTAAGTGTGTATAGGGTGTGAGTTATCCTTGCTGTTAGAGTAATGCAGGGAGGAACACTGAAGCCATACAAACCCATTTTAAATAGGTGCAAATTTACAAAATCCTGAAACGTGGCACTCGCAGTCACTAGCAAAATAGTTTAACCAAGATGAAAAAGCAAAAACATTTGTCTGAATACCACCTGTAATTACAGAAGCCATTTGATCCACATGCTCCAAGGCATAGACTGACAGCTAGCAAAGGTGAGAAAGTTCTGTCCCGTGAGTAGTACAGGACTATTGTATTTGAAAGTCCTAAGGTTCATAATAAGTTCCTCTCTGAATGTTTTCCCCGCTGTGAGAAGTACCAGTTCCCACTGGAGAGTGATCCGCCATACGTCTGGTCTGGTGCACAGAAAAGTCACGATCTGCATTTGCTGCTTTGATTTCTTTTTGTTTATTTTTTTAAACACGAGGCGGATGGATCGCTGTCTGCCTATTCCAAGTGAAGTGTGCTGCAGACTATTTTAAGTAAGATACAGTCATCTTATTGCCGGATAATTTCGAGTTGCCTCACTTTATCCTTCTAGTTTACACATATGAGTAGCATTTTGCAAAAACTAATTTATTAACAGAAATTAACAGGGAACTAAAATACTTCCCAGGTGAGAAATGCATCTTCAGTGCTGTTGTGAAAAATTGAGGTGTCTCCAACTGTAGCCTCTTAAAATTAAATAGCTTTTGAGAAAGTGGTGGGATTAGGCTTTTAGAAATATGTGATAAAGTGAGGTGAAAGGCAATACGTCTGCGTGCTCGACAGACTGCGTAATTAGCCTGGTAGAAGTTAGTGGGTTTTGCTGTTTTCTGTGCAGGTTGACTCAGGTAGGCTCTGCCCAACAGTGGTGGATTTCATGTGACGTGTCTCCCGTTTCCCACACAAGCTGCAGTCTGTCACTGAACTATCTTTAATAGCTTTTCATGTTTCTATTCTTAGATAGAAATGGAGTGGTGGCAACTAGTGAAGGCCAAAGCACGTTCATTTTAATCACATGGCCAGGGACTGTTTGCACCTTAATGAGAGTCTGAAGGATACCAAATATACCAGAACTGTGGTGGTTTATTTTTCTTTCTAGAAGCAGTTTCTATTAATGGCTCTCCTTTCCTCATAGCTGATTCTCTCTCACCTGTTATAAACAATGCTGTTCTGTGTTGCATGAAATACTAGCATATGCATGTACTGCAGCCATAAAAAAGACCAAAACGTCTTAAAATGTTTGCACAACTCTGCCAACTATAATCTGTGTTTTCCTTTCTTTTGCTTCCCTTTCTCTAGGTAATGTTACAGTAAATGCCAGCACATCTGATGGAGGAACTTTTACGACCGAGACTTCGACAATGCAGCAAGGAAAGGTTTTCTTCAGCCCCCTCGCTCCAAGTGCAGTTGTTTATACAGTTCCCAATTCGGGCCAGGCAGTAGGCTCTGTCAAGCAAGAAGGACTGGAAAGGAGCCTTGTGTTTTCTCAGTTGATGCCAGTCAGTCAGAACACGCAACTCAATGTAAACATGTCTTCTGAAAATATATCCAGCGGAGGACTCCAGTCTCTGGCTTCCTCGTTAGTGAATGTAACACCCTCACATAACTTTTCCCTCACGCCACCGACTCTTTTAAATGCTGCAGAACTGAACTCTGGGAGCTCGGAGAGCCAGTCCATGTCATCGCCCGTGACCAGTACCTCTACTGTGATATCTATCAGCAACGCTAACTATGCAACCCTTCAGAACTGTTCCCTCATTACCAGTCAAGATCTCTTGTCCATTTCTGCAGCGCAGCCCGCACTTGGAGAAATAGTTTCAACGAGCGGAGACCGTGTCAGCCACCCCTCCGCACAGGTACATCAAGATTTTGTCAGAGAGCACAGGTTACTTCTGCAAGCCGTACCTGACATCAAAGAGAATTTCTTACCTACTTCTGAGAGTAAGTCAACTGGCAGTTTAATGATGCTGGATTCGAAATCCAAGTATGTTATGAGTAACATGGTTGACACGGTTTGTGAAGAACTGGAAACAGACAAAAAAGAACTTGCCAAACTGCAGACAGTTCAGATCGATGAAGATATGCAAGACTTATAACTTTTTTCTTCCCCCTTGCTTTCTGTTTTAATAGCTAAGTCTCCTGTTGAGGCCCTAACAAGCACCAAGTGAGTTATGGTTTTTTTGTTCAGTGGGTTTTTTTCATTTAAAGAAAACAGAAGAACATTTAAATCGTTGGATTTGATGTGCAGAGGAATTTCCAGCAATGGAATTAGGATGCCACACTTGGATTGCATGCAGTATTCTCTTTTAAGCAGGTTAAAGGAGAAAAGAAATGCCAGGACAAGTACTGAGTGAATGGGTACAGGTTTGGCTAAGAGATACTACGCTGGTAATTTAACTAGGCTCTCCATAGTACAGCATACTCTCGACAGTAAGTACACACTCCTAACTTTAGATAGAAAACAAAAATCTCGCTCCAAAAAAGTAGAAACAATGCAGTCATTTTTGCTGTTTACTTCTAGAAGTCCGTGGGCATTGAGAAATTTTAAGGAACTCTAGATGATACCTCACCGACTACTTTTGTGTTGTTTGAGGTTAAGAAATGAAACAAAATCATAAATACTCTTGTTACTGGTGTGCTTGCTTTTTTCCAGCAGATTTACACTCAAACCAAAAATGTCGCATCAAACACGTAGAGGTTTCTGAATGCTACAGCTAGCATTTTGTCAGTGCACCGGAAAAAGCATCATTTGAAACTCTTAATTATGCAACTCAGAAGCTTTCTCCAGTATGAATGTAAATATTGTTTCAGTTCTTGTAAAGGAGACTTTTTTTTTTAATTAGTACAATGGATTTTATTTATGGTTTATGTTCCCTTTCACTTTAGGCACAATGCATTGAAAAGGAGAACATTTTCTGGCTGTTTAATTTATTTTTATTGTTTGAGCAGGAAGTAAACGTAGTTATTTCTGACAAGGTTTTACTTTTTTGTAGTTTTTCAAGCAATAGACTGTAAAAGTAAAATGTTAATCACACTGAAACTAGAAAATGAACTCCCAGTCTCACAAACCCAGGAGGTCCCTGTCTCTACCCTCTCTGTCTTTGTGTTCAGGGGTTTTTTGTTTGTTCTGTTAGTAATCTGCAAATTAGTTGAACCTTTCTGTGTATTTTTTACAGAATTCCACGTGCCTTTCTTCCTAGTGGCCTTATCTTTGTTACTGAAGCACAGTGGCAGGAGGAATAAAAACACTGATTTGCAAATATCCGTCCTCAGGGCCAAATCCTGATGCCTTACTTCTGCAAGTAGACCCTCTGACTCCCTGCTTGCACAAGTAAGAAGAGTTTTAGGTCTGACTAAAAAAGAGTTGTAAGTCTTTTGGTCACCGTGGGTGACACTTACTAGCGGTGCAGAGCCAAGGAGAGGTCCTTCTGCACCATGTCAGCAAGGCAGGAGGAGTCCAGAGAGAGGGGCCATGGGCAGAGCCATCGTGATGAGGGAAAGCTCTTGGCTCCAGCCTTGGGCAGATGAGCTGGAGAGGTTGGATGGGCAGCCAGGGAAGGGAGCCCTGAGTTTACATGGACCCATTGGCCATGTCGCCCGTGTGGGAGGGCTTCAGCTGCTGTTGAAGCAAGCAGGCCCCCATCCAGGAGTGCACTTAAGCATGTATTTATATATCCTTCCAGAATAAGCAGCGTGGGGGCCGATGGTGAGAACTGCAGCTGCCCGAAGGGCTTGTGGGAGCAGGCGCGGGCTCTGCCTGGGTGCAGATGGGACTCCTCGCCCTTTGCCCCTTTGTGCTGGGCCTGGGACAGCAGGAGCAGGCAGGCTCTGTGCAGGTGGAACAGGTCTTACCTTTCCTCCAGAGGGGTTTTTGTAGCATGATTAAGCACATCCTTAAGCTTTAAAATAATAGTAAGAATGCAGATATATAAAAATGACACGCTGTTAATCTTTGTGGTTTTGTTTTGTCATTTTTTATTCTAATGTGAATCTATACCGTATCTAAAGCATGTGTTCATCCTCATCAGGGGCCTGGTCTGAAGCCTTTGGAAGGCAATGGGAAATGTTTTCAGGAGCTTCTGTGGGCTCCAAATCAGGCTTAGGACAAAACGAGATCACTAGTAAAGGACAAAAAAAATGGAAAGGAAAGAGAATAGAGGTAGCACATCCCACTCTGTTTCTGTCTTGGTTGTTACTTGTTCTGTGGAGGGCCTTTGAGGAATGAAGGTTTTTTTTCTGTGCGCCATGAGCGTGGCATAGGCATCCTCGCTATTGTTTTGCACTATATTGAGTACAGTGTGTTCTGCAGGGTGTTCTGTGGATCCTCGAAGCTGAGCTCTGTTGGTAAGCACTGGAGTCCATGCTGGGAGCCAGGGTCTCGAGGGCTGCAGGGTAAAAATGCAGGGAAATGGAAGAGCAAGAGTGCAAGGTGTGCGCTTTGCAGCCGTACCAAGCCACTGGTGCTCTGCACACCAAAGCAGCCCGTACGCAGTTGGCTGTCCCCGTGTGCTCCCAAGCAAAAGGGGTGTTTAAGGCAAGCGCTTTAAAGTGGAGATTATCACAAGCAGAACATGGAGCTGTATGTTTCCCTGGCACAACTTCCCTTGACATTCAAGGGATCTCCACCTGAGCAGGGAATTGGATAGTCCAGAGTTCTCCTCTTTGCTTGTTTATGTGTTTGCTGGGCTCCAGCATGAGCAATCTGCTTCCCACCTCTTCTTCACCCATAAGAAGCCAAGATGGTGATGACAGTTACAGTAGTTGTATCTGCTTTGCATGAATTTGTTCAGTTCTTTGGAAAATTAGAAGGACCCCATATCATTGCCATATTAATGGAGAACATGTGCATGGCTCTGAAGGAGTAGTTTGAGGCTCAACATTTCATTTGTGAAGCTCAGACTATATTTGGAGGCAAGCTAGAGTGTATTTCGGAGCGCGCTCTCAGTTGTTGACGCGATCAGGTCTCATAACTGAGAAGACTCTGGTGTTGCACCAGTACCTGTTACTTCTTTATTATTATTTTTCCTCCTTTGCATTTGTTGTGTTGCTGAGGCTCTGAATTCCTTGGCTTTACAGCACAGTTGACGTGACAACTGTGTACGTTGTTACAGTGGCGTGTATCTTGGAGTGTCTGGTACTCAAATAGGGGACTCCCGCTCTTCGGCGGGAGCGGAGGATGTACATAAAAGCAGTGGGTTGGGACAAAGTAAGATTGATCTGTTCTAGTCTTCCAGATATCAAGTAACTTATTTTATTACTATGTTTTACTCTTTCTTTCTCCCATTGAAAATAAGTGTCATTCCCTCCAGATAACGTAGTTATAACCTCATATTTTCTGCAGGTACGTATGCACAATATAAAGACTCATTGCACGGTACAGTGTTTTTAAAATAGATACTTAAATAGTAGTTTTACTCCTACTGTAAAATAAGGGTCAGTTTTTATTATGTGGCCCTCAGGCGAGCAGGCTGACTGCTCTAAATAGTACACAAGCCCCGAAAAGTGTCTGGGGCCAGATCTTCGACTGCTGCAAATGAGGCATTGCTCCACTGATTCCCAGACTGAGGATTTTACACGGCGTTTAGGGGATGCGGATGCTCATCTCGCACATACGTGAACAGCAGTGAGCGTCTAAGCCCCACAGACAGTCCTTATTATCACATTTTGTTGTTTAAATGGAAGGCATGTCTATCTGGCATACGTTCCTTCTCCTCCCTCCCTCTCTGTTACGGATGAGAATAAAGGATCGTTTCAACTTCACATATGTTTGTAACTTGTAAGTCCACTGGAAATCTTACAGGAAACATTGCCAAATTCTACTACTTTTCTGGTCCCAGACTCAGCTTTGAAAAATAAGCTTAAAGTTTAAGCAAATTCCTGCGAAGCACGATGTTAAAAACCCCTTTGTTCTTTACTACTTTTAATTAAAGCTGTCTCTGTTTCACTCGGAGTTTTGCAGAGAACCAGAAATATACTGCATTAAATGCTCTGTCTGGACTATTTGCAGCATTATTCCTGTGGTCTTACCTAAAAGGACATTTCAGCCACATAAATCACGGACATCTAAACTAGCGCAGGTCCCTTGAGGCCCGTGTCCTTTCACACCAGTCGAGAATGTGGTCCATTCATTTCACTGGGGTTGCGTCAGGGACTGGTTTGGCCCAGTATGCGGTGGCGATGTGAACCAGTGCTCAAGGCTGATACTCGGACAGCTCTGACGGCTCGGTCACACTCTATGGAAGCAAATACCTCTTTCACTTCCTGCGTTACCCTGCCTGTGGATTCAGGAAGACGCATTCAGAAAGCTGCTTTACCCAGAAGTAAGGCTGGAACCATCTTTATTGTCATTACTGTCAATCCGAGGTGAATGACAATAATGGACAGATTCTGGCTTCAAATCCTGCATAATCACCTCAGTACCTGTTTTCAGTTAAATTAAGTGGGACAGAATTTGGCCCAGCGTGCGCGGGAGCTTCTCCTGTGTGTAGATTTCCGGTGCCTGTGCACTTTTCTTAGCAAGGGCAGATGAACAACCAAGAGGGCGCATCCCTTCAGTCCTGTATGAAATACACGTGCAGGACTCCAGGGGCATGGATCGCCTAGTGCTTGTGGTCAAGGAGCATCTCAAGTCATAAAAATAATAGTAATGTTATGACTCTGGAAACAAAAGCAATGACATTTTACAAGCAAGGAGACCTGAAGTCTTCCTGTATCTCCTAGCAGTTACTATCTTGAAGGATATTTTATACCTTACTTGTATGTTTCATATAATTTAAAACTCGCTTCTTACATTTCTGAACTCAAGTTGGGGGTGAATCTTCTGACTTTCGGGATTCGCATTCAGAGGATGTTTGTGCTTTTGCTGCATGTACTGTTTGTCCAGAACTAACCGGTTATTTCTGCGATTTGGGTTTATTGTGCCTTACAACAAATATGAAACTTCAGCGGAATGTACGCATTCGAGGAGGGAATCATCAGAAGTCTTTACTGCACTGTTAGATGATGCCACCCTAGAGTGTCTCATCAAACATATCTGTGCTTAATTACCCAACCAAAGAGATCTAAAGTATGTATGTTTGTTGTACTGTAATAGGGGTTTGTGCCTGGACAATTAAGTGTTTTATTTGTATTCTGAGATGATGTGAACTTATTTTTCTAAACACTATACTGAATAAACTTTATATTTATACACATCTTGTGTAAATATTTCTATTTGCATACAATGCAAGAGGGCTTTGAATTTTGTGTTAGGAAAAGAATCTAAAGTAGAAATTTGGATTTAATGACTCATCCTGAAGGTGATGGCAACTGTGAATGCCTGTGCTCACCAGGGACTTGAGCTAAAGCCTACTTAAGCTGGAGAGACTTTCTGTTGACTCAAGTGGGTTTGGTCAGACCCTAACTTTGCTTCTAAAATGCTAAATTAAAAACCATAAATCTTTGATTTCATATTGAACCTAGCTATTAAATCTGTGTCTCAAACCAAATTTATGCTATAATGAAATAGATACTGTTGAAGTATATTTCCACCTACTGCTTAGGACTAGTCAGTATTTGCTCGCAGCTCCTGTGGCATTGGGGTGCTCTCGACATCACGGTTTCTTTTTGGATAGGTAAACTCCTATTTGTTAGATCTGTATTTGTTAATTTTTTTCTTTAAAATGTTGCACTTGGTATCAGACTTGGTTTTGGCAGTCTGCTGAGAACAGCCTGAGATACATGTGCCCTTGCTAGTAAAGGATTTAAATATATTACCGTATTAATTTAGGTCTGCGTTCCCAGTACCAGGATTGTCTAGTTATGGTTGTGATGCCAAAAGGAATGGCAGTAAGTTCAAGCAGACTAACCTATAGAGGTGAAACAGTTTCTCTCACTGAAGCCACATATACATTATAGATAATTCATAGCCGGCACATGCCAGCAAGAAAACACCCTTTCACCCCTTAAATTTTATTTAGGCCCTAGGAAGCAACAGGAGGTCCGTTAAGATTCTTTTTTCAATAGTCAGATCCAGTTGCGTACACCTATTATATTTTCAATCACTGAGACGTTACTTTTCCTTACCATTACTTGCCATGCCTCCATCTTTCCCATATATTGCAGCTGTGTCCCGCTCGCTCCACGCAGCGCCGCTGACACCGATCCCGGTAGCAAAGCACGGGGGAGCTGCCTCCCAGCCCAGGAGCGTCTCTGCCTGGGGCTGAGCTGCCTCGCACTCTGCAGCTGCTGAAGTAAATCTGGTTCCCCAGGAGCAGCCCTAAGGTAGAGAGACACAATTGCCTTGTTGCCCAACTCCCTTTCCTCCCGAGAAGCAGCGTGCGTGACTCAGGCCTCCTGTTCATAGTGCTTCCCTTTGCCTCAGCAGTAGGACTGCAATAATATTTTCCTGCCCTGCAGATACCAAATTCCTGATCGATTCCAGGAGAATGGCTCCGTCCCAGCTTTGCTTGGCGCAGGCGCTGAGGGTCTAAAGTCATTCTTAAACGTGGCTGTGAGCAGCTTCTCCTCTCATTTCTGCCCATGACACAGTGAGTGGAGATCCACCGCTGCTGGGTTGGCTCCAGATGGGGGAGACCCCCTCTGGGAGGGGGTTTCTGGCTGCGCAGCTCCCACACACTCAACCAGGCGAAGTGCAGGGGTTCTAGGGCAAGAGAGAAGCAGAAAGTCTCAGCATATGCAAATGTCAGAATTCTCTCTGAGCAGCCACCCATGCGGTATGCAGGATGAATCATGTCCTAACGGAGCGCATTTTTTTTCTACTTTGGAGGGCTTTGCAGATGTGTTCCAGGTCACCCTGGGCAAGAAAACCACACACAGCCATGGTTATTTCTACCCTGGCGGCTTGTGTGCAGATAAAGAAAAAGGGGATAGCACCTTCAGAAAGGTGGGCAGCTGCCTCCCAGAGCCTGCACCCTTCTCACAGGGCCTGGGGATGCAGAGGTAGGACCAGGGGCTGCCAAGGCAGTAGCTGCAATAAAGCTGAGAGTAGGGAGGCTTGGCGAGATGGGCAGTCGGTCTCGATCTAGCAGGGAGATGAGCCGGGAAGGGAGTTAATGCTGGAAGACAGCACTTTTCATCCTCTCTGGCTGGATTTTCCCCGGTGCCAGATCAGAAGGGAATTTTCCTGCTCCAAAAGACAGAGGTTGGGTCAGTACAAGATCTTAATATAAATGCTCACAGCTTGGAAAGCAGAGGTCTCCTCACAGGGCTGCATCCCCGCTGTGGTGATCTCTGGCAGCAGAAATCTTTGGGCTGGAGTCTTAGGACAGTATATCTCAGTTACGTATACAGATCACATTTTTAATATAAAAATACATTTTAGAAGTAAAATGATTCCCAGAAATAGGAATTCATCTGCCAAACAATATGCGCATAACTGACTTTACACTTAGAGGTGCCAGAAAGTTCAGGAATGAGACCAATAATAAAAAAACCAACACACGTGTGAAAAATCTACTACATTAAAGCCAGATTCAATAAAAATAGCACCTAGTTTATATGCTGCAGAAGCTGGCACACGCCTGCGAAAGCCAGAGGATAAAGATAAAATGTTCAGAAGTTGCACACAGTCCAGAGGAGCCGAGCAGTGCTGGAGCAGAGCTGATGGTTACTCAATAACTCCTGTACAATATTCTCTTGTGTAAGTACTTCAATTTTTCATCCTGCTGCTTCTTGGGCAGAAAGACACAATTTGGAATACTTTAGGCTAATCAATAGGCTTTGTTGTCACAGCCAAAGTGCTTTGCAATAGATCTTCTGTTACCCAAAAGGGCTCCAGAATATTACACTGCACCATTTTCTTTTCTGCTCTGCACACTGACAGCCAGTTATTACGGTGTTGGTGCTGTCCTTTATACTGCTTGCAGCTGTACAACGCAGCCCCTCCCCTGAGGAGCTTACAGTATACAGAAATAAAAGCAATCCAAGCTGGGAAGGGCGCTGGGAGCAGAGATGCTGGCAGTGGGTGCAGAGGCAAAGCCAGGTCTCTGACTCCCCCTGTTGCTTTGCCCACTGGCTCCTGCCACGTCCCCAGGAGCCTGATCCAGCTCTGGTGCAGTGGCCCCTGACAGCAGCAGGAGGATTTGCTGCTTATGCCAAAGCTGGGTTTGCTTCATTTAATTATTTGCTGTGTTTACAGCCAGCCTTCTGATGCCGACCGATAGCAACGCAAGCCTCCAGCAAAGCACTGCCGGTAACTGGGCTGGCCCCAGACTGGGATCACTGAAGCCTGTAAACACTCTGACTCCGGAGAAACCGCTCCTGCATGAATCACCCCATCAGGGTGATGCACATGTGGGCCTCGAAAGCTGCCTACTTCCAGATCAAGGCAATTTAAGAAAGGTTTGACTCATCCCCCACCAAGTCCATGGAGCAGAGGGAGAGAGATGCTCACAGGAGGTGAGGACGGGTCAGTCCAGAGCCTGAGCCATGCATGCCCTTGCATGTCCGAAGCCAGTGGTTTCTTAAAACAATAAATTAAGAACAAATGACAACTAAGAACATGCCCATGTCCTAGGAAGATGCTGAGGATTTTGCTATTTACTGCTCCCTAAGCAAATGAGGGCAGGCAGGGGCATCAGAAGGCAGTTCTGGAAGACAGCATGCTCTACACCTACCCAAACACGTTTGCAATGGACGTACAAACATACAGTTTGTGTTAAAAAATGATAGCTGTTGTGTTGTAAGTATGCAAGTGGAAGTGGACACTGACTAGATTAAGACTCAAAAATAAAAAACCCCAAACTTTATTTTGAGGTTCACTCTGAAGCAGCAGAAATGACAGCCTCTGCTCCCTTTTGCAGGCAACATATAACAAAACCCCCTCCCAAAATTCAATGAGTGAACCAATCTGTCAGGTGCAGATTCCTGGCCAGCTGCTAAACAGCGCAAGAATGTGCTGTCCCCTTGCCCAGAGCTTGTGGCAGAGGAGCAGCAGAGGCAGCAGGGGTTGACTGCCCTGTTAGTGCCATGCTTGGAGGAGAAGCACGTTTGAGCAAGATCAGTGAGAGCTGTGAACTCTAGGGGTGTGATACCATCTGCATTTAGAAGGATTTTACACGCATAGCACCCCTATGTAAGGAATGACATAAGTTTCCTAAAGGCCAGTATGTCCCTTCTCGTCCTCTTGCCTGTAAATGTAATAATGTTCTCCCCACAGCCTCAAAACTTTGTTCGTGGTGTTTCTGCATCCTACGTTGCCTGCAGGGCTTGGTCACCCACAGATTTGCCAAGAAAGCAGCCACCACCAGGCCAGAGAACCAAGGCCCACTTTTATACATCTGCCCACGAGGACAAGGGCTGGGTGAAGGACCACAGCAGGCCCAGCCTCCAGGTCAGCAAGCACTGAGGTGCTCCAGCTGAGCCCCCACAGCATCTTCCTCACAACTCCTTTTGCTTGGGACCCCTCAGGACCCCTCAAATAAATTCCCAGGGGGTGTTTAGGGGCTGCTCTTATTTGCCATCTTCCCCATAGCCCCTCAGCCTCACAGATCTCTGCGATATGAGGGAGGTGGGACCCGGCACTCACAAAAACACCAGTACCTGGAAGCGGGCTGCTAACAGCAGTCTATTTCCAGGTATTACTTTATCAAGAAGGGCCCAGCCTGCCTGGAAGCGCTCCCAGGGGGCACAGGACACGCTGCACATACCAGGCACGGTTGCCTTGCACTGGCCAGCAGCACTGCAGGACATCTGGTCCCTGGACAGAGGTCGGGCCATGCCAGCCAGCCCTTCACAGGCTTGACCGGGGCAATGCTGGCAATTTACTGGCCTGGTAGAAGGGCGGACATTTGGCATGTCCTGCTATGCAGGGGATCAGGGCTGGCAGTATTGGTAAACTACTTCTGGCCTTGGCTTCTAGGATTAGCTTCTTATAGCTACTGGGGGGGGGGGGGTTTGTGCAAAGCAAAGTCAGGACTAACCTGACAGCATCACCCCATTCCTTTGGAAATGTCAGTCCCAGCAAATGACACTACTTGACCAGTTGCTCCTGGTTTATGTTTGTTACCCAGTAATGGCAGCAAGTATAGTTAGCATATACATGGCTTAGAAGTGCTCCTGTTTCTTTCAAATTTCTCCCCAGAGATCAGAATCTTTACAGCTCAGGTCACAAAAGCAAGACTTGTTAAGGTGAACGATGCTCACAAGAACAAGGAACAGTCATTTGCTGGTTGACTGCAGGACTAAACCCCTCCGATTAAAATACAGTGTAGATCACATTTTTGTTTATGTCTTAACTAATCTCAATCCTTCAGTTCTTTTTACAAGACATAATAAATTAAATATCCCTGTGAAATCTGCAGCTGCTATTAACATACACTTGGAAGACTGGAAGGCAATAGGAGTGCCATACGTAAGCCCAAAACTAGCCAAGACTCCTGTTGAGGTTTTACCAGAGCCAAGTCCAGTGGAAGAAGTGTCTCCCACCTCTCAAGATCTACTTCCATTACAGAGATCACAGGCTGTGTTTGAGGACCCAGCTCTCCACCCTGTGTAACTCATGCAGAATCACCAGCGTGTCTTCTATTTTTTCTCACCTTGGCTTATTTTCTGTATTTAATAAGCACATCTTCTTCCAAAATCCAAGATATTCCTGAAAATACTGACAGGCACCGAGCTGAGTAGAAACCCTTGCTAAAGGAATCGTGGTGTTTTGACCTGGAACCACAAGATAATCACTGTTTCGGAACAATTTCCCACCCATCCTACGGGGGCTTTGCCCAGATTGTGTTTCCTCAGCTCATCAGAGCATGGAACAGCATCAAAAGGCTGATGTATGCCAAGTTGTGTCACATCTAATGGCTCTTCCCTTTCCAAATGGCTTATCATGTCATCAAAGGCAACTAGGCTGGCATGACTTAATTTGAGAATCCCACTTTATAGCTGGTAGAAACCGTATCCCAGTGAGTCTGTCAGTAATTCTATATTCCAGGTAATACAGGATTGAATTCTCCTGGCCCCAGGTCCCACTCATAGACTTCAGCAATGTTATGATTTGCCAACTTTCACAATTTATGAGCTTCGCAATATTTAGTAACTGGCAAGAGAGGGGAAGTAGGCAGGGGGTTACGGCCACAGCTTCCTGCTCAACTTCATTCTTAAATTCCCGTTTTTTAAAAATATAAATAAATTTGAAGGTGCTGAAGGTCTCCAAACCAGAACCCATATAAATAGGGGTATATCACATTTAGCTATCTAGCTGTATATAGGCACTTTATCTCAAAGCTGGTGTTACGATTTTAGTGCCAGCCTCATGCTTTCCAAACCTTTGGGTCTGATAACACCATGTCCAATGAGACACTTCAGGAGAATAAACCAGGATATCAAAAAGCTATCCTTCTAGCAGCAAAATAAATAAATGGTCTAAAAATTCAGGAGAACATTTGCTGACAGTGCCTCTGGATTCAAATTTCCATAGACTTAGCCTTCTGTGTTAATTTACTAGACTACTCAATCTAATCAGTAAAGGTAGTAGCTGATTTTTTTAAAAAACCTCTGTACATCTCAAGTTAAGGAAACATTTCACTGACTTAAAAACAAATCCCAGAAAACAGCATACAAATGCATTTCTTAAAATAGGCACTTGTGAGACCAGTTTTGTTTTTAAGGAATTCAACCGATTTCATTTTCCATCTCTGTAGAGCTCAGGCAGGATTTCCAGTGCATCCCATGCCTGGCAGCTCCCACGGAGCCTGGCAGCACAGCAGTCCCACGCCAGGTTACTGCAGGCCCCAGTCCAACTCCGCCCCTAAGCACACATCTGTGTACAAACCTGCATTTCAGCGTAGCCATAATTGTCATAAGCAAATGGCTCCTGGCTGGAACAAATGGTTGTCAGCTGAGTTCTCACCTTTAGCAAAGACAAGACAAATCTCAAGGGCTGTGGGAAAGGAGGCAGGCTAACAGGGATCACAACATTCATCGCATGTTTTGCGTTAGCCCCCACCTTCAGCTCCAGCACAGGAAAACTCTGAAGCATTTATTCTCCCAGGCAAATGAAGCTGACTTTTATTTACTGCAACACAAGAAGATGCTGCAAGAAGAAAAACCTCTGGGCTGCTTCAGCTCTCTCTGAGTTTCAAAGCTTTGGCTTAGAACTGATTTGAAAGGGTGATGAGGTTTTTCCTCTGGCCGGCACTATAAAGGGTGTTGAAATGTTCCAAATGCTTGTATTTTTACAGAAAAAGAGGGAGCACAAAGAAAAAGATGGGTTATCCTTTATTTTTCAAGCCTGACTCAGAGGCAACTTGAACTGTAACTAATGTTAACCACGGAGAAATAAAAATCCAGTTCCTAAACATTTGGATTTCCATCTTCTAATCTGTACAATGCGCTTTCCTCCCAAATGGGTCTGCAGTTCACCCAGATGTGATGGAAGAGTCAAAACAGTGAGGGTAGACTCTACTGACAGAACAGATAATATACACATATTATAGTAAAAAAAAAATTATACTTTAAAACTGCATCTATAATGCATTGTTAGGATACTATTAAATTTACCCCTTACACAGAGGAGTTCTCACAACTGGCCCTGGGTGCTTGGTCCCACCTTCCACCCCCTGTGCACTGGCACTGAGAGGAGTGTGAGTAGGGCACAGAAAGAGCACCCTGTCCTTAGGCCTTCTTCCCACTTCAGTAATGTTTGCTCAATTCTGCCACATTCAGAGAAGGGGAAGTTATTTATGAACCTTTCATCTTCGCGTCTCTCTTCCACATTCATTGTAGCTGAGTTGGGAAGACTGCTCTGCACCAGTGGTGATGGAGCCAAACCTGGGCACTGCCTTACCCCCTAGCAGTGTATTTTAAGACCCACTGCTTGCACAGGCTGTGGTGCTGCTCCTTTCCTTGTCTGCCCTGCAAATCCATCAGCACAGCCCTGCACCCCACGACACACTCTCTCCACCTGGGTTCCCAGCAGGGGTCACCAACCCACCTGAGGGACCTGCCATGGATTTTCTGAGCAGCCACTTCCACCATCAGATGTATCACCCTCACAACTCACCGCCTGCAAAGTCTGCATGGTATGTGGCTTAATTTTCTTTTCCATAATATGAAATCCAATCTGAAATGCACAGATTAGTTTACTAATCTGTGTAAATCCTATTAATAGCACTTACGCTGCTGCGCTCCCATTCACATTCTAACAAATCTCTTTAGACTGGGTTGCTTTTCCCTCATCTCCTGCAAGATCTTCACACCTGGTTGTGGTCACGTCTTCACAAAATAGCTGGCCAGGAATGGAAACTTGTGCTATACGCTCATCTCTCATATTTTAATTCATATCCCATGGTCTGACATGTCCTGGATCAAAGCATTTGTGCTGTAAATCACAGCGGTGCCATCGAAGCTAAAGGGATTATACAAAGGGTTGCACAGCTTCAGTGGGGAGGCGCAGAGTCTCCTCTCCTCTGACATCGCCGGCTTCTGTGCCTGCTCCTGCTGCAACATGCCCCAGGCAGCTCCCATCGCACTGCAGCAACTCCATCCTGCCCTGGGCACCTTGCTCAAAACTGGGCCTGAGCACCAGCAAAGGACCTGCTTGAAGGAAGGAGGCACTGGGCAGTCTCTGGAGCCACTGGACGTGTTCACACCAGCCCCACGCACATCCCCTGTCGCCGTTGGGTTTAAGGTGATGTCCCTGGCACCAGGGGTGGTGACTATCGGGAAGTGCGGCCCAGCTGGCAGCTGTGTGGGGTGTGATCCTCCCGGAGCTCAATGTGGCCTCTCAAGGAGAAGGCACCCTCTGTTCTGCTACAGAATAAACCAGTCTCTATTTGAAACAATATTTACTTTTCCTGTAGTGGACTCCAGCAGCTTCCTACGGCACAGTCACAACAAGAGGGGTCAGCACCAGGAACGGGACAGAAGAGCGGGGCTGTCATGCCAGACTCCGACTTCCTAATCAAGCTGTGCATTAATCAGCTAATCCCCCTCCACGCTGCTGTCCCCCTGTGCTTCTTTTCATCACCATCCTGCAGCCCTTGTAACCCAGCACCTTTCCTGTCCCACAGATCCAAGCCAGGTCCAAAACATTCCTGCCTACATCTCCAGTGGTTTCCTACTAGAGGGTTAAGCAAATAGCTTAAAGGATCTGGGACTCCTCTCTCTCAGCTGAACTGCATCCACTCCCCATCCAAAAGCATGTGGATATTCTCTCATCGCTGTAGAAACTTTTCAAGGTCAATACAGCTTCAGTCTCTTCTAGTTTCTCCTAACATGGTTTTACGTCTTTAATTGC
>NW_010180705.1:0-4922 GCF_000695765.1 Mesitornis unicolor | reverse complement strand
TTCCTGCTGGCCTGCATGAACGTTAGCTCAGAAATTGTTTGTAATTCCTCGGTGTTGAGGAAGAAATGTTTTTAAAGTGTTACCTGCACTCAAGATATTCTCCCTAAATTCTCTCATACGAGGGGCTTTTGCTTGTTACCTGTGTTAAAGCTTGCCTATGAAGCAACTCTTTGGTTTTAGACCTTTAATCTCTTCGTAAAGGTGCCTGTTGTGAGATATTAAATTGCCACAGACTAAAAAAGAAAGCCAAAAAAAGAGGAATTTCTAGAGAGAGCCAACCAGCCAAATACAATATGTGGCCAGACAGAATCAGAAGCGCTGGCTGCAGTACAAACCCAAGAGGCATCAGACAAACCACCCCAGACACAATGGTAGCGGTTCACCAGTAAAAGGAATGTGGAAAACAAAATGGGGGGAAAACAACTCCCCTTTGTCCTCCACCTTCCCTCCGAAAGACTGTCTGACGTGGCTGACACCTCCGGTGTGTGCAACGGTGCCGCTTCTGGGAGGGCAAATAAGGACTTGCTGGCTGGGAAGTTCTGCCTTTGGTGTCATGCCCACCTGACCCCGCGCAGGCAAACCTCATGGAAAGTGATGCTTAAATACTCAAGGTCAGAGCAGGGAACACCCCATCTCAGCTCTTTTGCAGATGCACTGAGCTCATTTGCAAAATTAGTGCAATTTCTATCACCGTTGCTGCAGAGCATCACGTACTGATGGCTGGAGACTTCGCTCCATGTCCAGCTCATGAGTGCTCACAGCGCTCGTTCATCTGTCCTGTGCCTGTTTTATCCTTTCCCTTAAAGAGCTTTCTCCTCTCCCATGTGTCTGTAGGGGACAGTCACATTCCCCTCTCTCGCCTCTGCCTTTACTGGGCTTTAACCAAGTTCTGACAGAGGTTGGCTTGCAGAGAGTTCAGGGTTCAGTTTCTGCTCTGAAGTTTGGTGTTGATTTCTACAACTCACTGCAGCACGTTGGGCTTGCACCCAGCACTGGCCAGGGAGGTGTAGCAGTGCTTCATGGTCCAGGAGCACAGCTTCTGGGAGGTGGAGGTGTCACAGGGAACACCAGCATCACCTGGTGTAGGCGTGCGCTGGGGCTTTGCTTTCCATTGAATTTTAATAAGAGAATGTAAGAGTGACTCCTGTGTAAAGGACCACACGTGATGGCCCTTGGTGACTCCCCATCCTCTGTGTATAAACCCAAATAAGTGCCAACGCACCTCTCAAACACAGCCCACAGCTCCAGCCATCCTGCTGAGGTATGCATACTTGGAGAGAAGTCATAGGGGTGCCATCAGCAGCCTTGATCATGTTGTCTTTAAAGCACGGGGATGCTTTGGGAAGTGATTGTGTACAAAAATAATGATAAAAAACCCCACACAGATCTTTCCTGCCATCCTCTTGCTCAGCCAGACAGCTTCTCCAGGTGCCCAGCTGCTGCATCTAGTAGTAAAGAGAAGTCTCTGCTACCATGACCTTGCCTCAAGAAGTGTAACCCCACATGGGCTGACAGATGCACTTCGGAAGTAACTGGAATCGCCAGAAAGCTCCCAGAATTGAAGGGACTTTATTTGGTATGAAAAGAGCTGAAGAAAAGGGGAGGAAAGGAAAATACAGCTGGTAGATTAGACACTGTGATCTGATCCACTCGAGGCACAAAGGCCAATGAACAGAACTGAAACTCAAATGTAGTGAAACCGAGAGAGAGCAAACCTTTGTGTAATAAGCCTACGAGTTTCACTGCCACAAAATATCACGAAGGCCGAGAGCTTGTCAGTGAAAGTGTGGAAACATACACGTGTACACACACATACACACCTACTCACACACACAGGTATATATACATATACATATACCTGTGGTCTCTCAGGGCACCACCATTCAGTCTTTTACCCAGCTCCAAGACAAGATCAAATAGATGCCGCTGTTTTCTGACAGACGTTTGTCTAGACCTGTTTTTAACAGAAAATCTCCCACCTCCCCAGGCAATTTATTCCAATGCTTCCTTTTCTTCTTCAGCTCGATACACACTTGCACGTGTATATTTATGTCAGAAGGCGAGCGGAGCAGCCTCTGATGACTTGCACATCAAAAGGCTTGTTAACTCATTTCTCATGGCAAGATCTTTATTGCGAATGATGTACGAGCCCAGAAGATCCCAACCTGATCTGAGATTACAGGCTGAGCTTGGGGGACCTGCAGATGGGGTAAGGGGGGCAAATGGGAAAGGAGGAGGAAATTCATTCCTTTCCTTATTAACCCATCAGGTTTGATCTGCTGATAAAAGAGACACCGACCTTTGTGTGCTCCATTTTTAGACGCATACATTAAGTTCCTCTGGTTTCAGTAAAATAAATACACTTTTGGCTTCCTCAGCAGTCACTTCGGAAGAGACGCTGTCCTGTCAAGTAAGGCAAAGGAGGGGATGAGCAATGAGGCCGTGCAGCTGGGAGATGCAAATGGCAGGATGGAGAGCAGCACTTTTCCAGCCACCCTGGCTATCTATTACCTCCACTTTTGGACTGACAATGCACCAAATGTTTCATTGCCTGGGGCCTTACAAAGCTGACTGGCTTTTTTAGCTGAAAGCACTAATGTAGAAAGGCAATTGGGAATTAATTATTTAATGTGGTTCTCATTGGTAGAAAGCTTCCACCCCTCCTGCATCTCAGCTACCATTATACATATGTTGCTTTCTTCAGACCACGGTGATTAGACAGCAGTGGAAAATTATGGCTAAATCCCGTTCCCACTTGCAATGAACTCCATCTAAATCGACAGATTTGCACTCAATAACAAAGAGCACAGTTTGTGACAAAAACCATAGACAGATCTCAGCATCTCCATTCCTGAAACTAAACCGTCTCATACCTCTGACCCCAACCCCTCCCTTTGACAGGCAGCAGGAGACCATTCCTATTTAAAAATTAAAATCCATGCAAGTAGCCCTATTAGTAGGAAATCAGAAGCTCCCTTCCCCGTGGCTGTTTGGATGCCTCGCTGGAGCAGGCAGAAAGGTGCATCCTGAATCCACATCGCATGTTGGTTCAGCTCCAGGGATTCTCAAGATAAGCATCTATTTCATTTAGAGCCTTTTTTGTGATGGCCTGCATAAAAACAAATGTCCTTTTGAAGACCTCTCTGCAACAGCTGCATGCCAGAAACCCCCATTCAAGTTACTTTAAAGGTTTAAGAATCAGGCCCTGTGTATTTCAAAAATAAAGTTTGTAAAATCAGATTCTGCAGCAGGGCTGAGAAGGGGCATGAATTTGCTCTGTCAGCCACCATACACGGGAAAGTGGTAACTTCTTCCCCACAGTCACCACCTTTGAATCGTTCCACATGAAACCCTGACGGTGTCCTACCAAAATTCAACATAGTGAATTAATTTAGTATAATGTGTTGTATATTTCCAAACACAAAATATATTAGGTTTGCTTTTATCAGCTCTTCAGGTGAAGGAAATACAGATGTGCTTTTCTAAGATCCGGTGGCATGAAACCTGAAATACCCCAGCAAGACTCAGGAGCGAGCAGTTTTAATCACCATGGAAGCACGACACTTTTGAAGGTCTATGAAATTATATACCCAGGTCTGAAAAAGGTAAACTTACCCATCTGGGCAGATCTGCTGATAAGCTGAGACAACTCATTTTCTCTTGGAAAGCTGTGTTATATGTGGCTTGAAAAAATAATCAGTCATTTAGAGACAGGTTTATGCTGAAAAGAAGAAGAAAAAAATTAACAACAGTGAAAACAGTGCTGGGAGAGGTGTTCTGTAAGGAAAACGGAAAGGCAGTGTGATGCATTCCCTTTATTTAAGTGATTCCCTGCAAAACTGGGTAGCAGAAAAAGGGCTGAGCATCTCTCAGGGCCAGCCAGAGCAGGGCTGGCGATGCTGGGGGCCTATGGAGACCCACCCAGGGCGCAGCCAGCACGGAGGACCCTCAGTCCTCGGCTTACACGAGGTGACCTTTACCCTCTCTAAAATTTCAAAGCTGGCGTTGCCGGCAGTGAGCAGACTGCATGCCATATGTAACGTGACCTCAGCTCCGCTCTGCCAAGCCACTGATGGCATCACTAATGAGAGGTGAAAGGTCCCTTTCTTGCAGCTCACTCCAAAACCCACCGAGGCAGCAGGCGTGGGACAAACTCCCCCAGCCCCTTATCCCGCTGTGGGGCCCGGCCACCCTCCCAAAATCACACATGCCCCTATCCAAGGGGTTGGTGGTTCCTCTTCCTTTGGCCCAACAGCAACTGGCACAGTCCACCAGCAATGAAAATATTTGTTCAGTGCCCAAATGCAAAGCATGTAGGCAAACACAGCCCCATATGGAAATCCTGTCCCCTGTCCCTGCTTGTTCAGCGAGCAGCTTATGGCCTTTGCATCGGTTGGGTGGGGAGGTACAGATTTGGGCTTGAAGGTGGCACTGAGGGAGGAGGGATGAGATACACCAAAAAGGGCTGAGTTTGCACCCCTCATCACAGTGGGGACGAAGTGGCCGGGCCTCAGCAGGGGCCTTGCAGGAGGGCAGGGGGGACAACAATGGGGCTACCTTGATTCCCCTCAAAACAGTAATTGGCATTTTTTCCCAAATTTTTTTTTTTTAGTGTCTTGCACAAAAACCATTGCAATGTCCTGCAGAAAAAAAAAATCAACCACACACTCCCTTTTATTTATTTTTTTGGCAAAAATACGAGCATTGGGTTTTTTTAGTTTTGCAGGTTTCCTGGTGTCCTGGCTCCCCCTGCCCTAGGGAAGGGATGGAGGGGACCTGCTCCCACGCCACTCACCTGCCTTCCTGCCCCTGACACGCGTGGGTGAGGCCTGTGTGCGCGAGGGTGGGTGTCACCAATGTGCATGGGTGATGCGGGAGTGGGGACGGCTGTGCAAGGGGGTGCACACGGGTGGGTGTTGCAC
>NW_010180704.1:0-43183 GCF_000695765.1 Mesitornis unicolor | reverse complement strand
ACCTGCCCTTCCTGAACCCATGCTGACTGGTATAAAGTACTTACCTGTATAGGAAGGACAGAGTTATGATTTTACTTGCCCAGTAGAGTTATGGTTTATCACTCAGGAATGAAAGATCAGAAATTGGAGTGATTGTTTTGTGTTCCCTCACTGGCAAGTGGACATTTTTGTCTGCATGACTTTATTCTGGTTTGAAATGGTTGTTCAGATTAATCTCTGTAGCTACTACGAAGGCATCTGGGACAATTGATGAAGTGTTATGTTGTCTGAAGCGCAGAGGCAGGATGTTGATGGTTCTGTTGTAGTGAGATTTTACTGTATCAGTAGCAGAGATTTGTCAGGTTTTACACCTGTCCAAGCTTGCTCTAGATTAATTTAATATAATTGAATTTCTTCTTTCAGGGTAGACTACATCATCTTATGTAGTACGGATAGGGAGCCATCTGAAGAGTAGAATAGTTGGTTCTAGGAAGACTTATTTCAAGAAAGCATATGTTGAAATTATTTGGTGATTTTTCTGTATAGGCATTAGCTATGAATGACATGGAGCAAACACAGAGATGGGACCAGAGGCTTTTACTGAAGTTCTCACACAGTGTTTTGATGCTTCAAAATCTGACTTAATTCCTTAAATGAGTGCCCTGCTGTGTAAACATCCTCTTGGTTGCAGAGGAGGTACATTCTTCTCAGAGAAAAATGAAGTCTGAGGGCTTAGTCATGTAAAAGAGCTTTATGGGGGATGTTTCAGAGGGTTACTGTTTTTTATAGGAATAGCTATGCGTACCTTGGTGGGGGGGGGGGTTATCATTTTAGTGTGTATTGTTTCTTCTAAGCAACCATTTTTGTGGCTGATCGTGCTGCATGAGACATTGATGGTGATAAGGGAGTGTCCTAAATTTGTTCAAGACAAGTTTCCAAATTCGTTGGAGAAATCAGTGTTGGAAACAAGGTTTCTTGTGAAGATAATCAGCATGCATCTGAGTGTCTTAAGTTTACTACTAGAAAGATGCAAAACTTGTTCTCCAATGCAGGTGATGAAAAGGCTGCTGTATTTTGGGTCTTTCTTGGTGCTCATTGCTGTGTCTTACCATATCCACTTTTATTTTCTTCATAGCATGTCCCATATAAAAGAGGGATTTGAATGATCCTCTCTAGGGGATAGGATGCAGTAATTCTGTGATCAATCAATTTACTTTCTTTTTAAGAACTTGTCTATGTACCAGTTTGCATTCAGATTGTGATTGACAGTGATGGTAGATGACAGTTAGAGATTAGCAAATATTATGAGCCGTTATTAGTTCCTCCTACTTTTTTAATCTTGTTCCGATGGCAGAACTTTCTGACAAAGGAGTGAGTACTTAACATGATCACAGCATTTAGCATAATAGCTCAAAAGTGTGTATCATCTTGTTAGTGTGCAGCTGAAAGAGCTCACATAATACGTAGCTCAAAAATATCGCAAAAACATGTTTGAAAATCTCCAAATTCCTTTTTTTTCTGCATCTATCTTAAAATATATATTATATATCCATTAAAGGTAGTCAGACAATGAAGAATAGTTACTGGAACAAGCAGACAACCAGAAACATAACATTCAGTTCCAGTCATCTTCAGTTATGAGCTGCAAGAGAAAATAATGCAAATAGGGAAGACAATGTATATAGGCAGAGATAAAGACAAGTATAATCACACTTAATGCTAAAAAAGCTCTGTTTGACTTATTCATAAAATGCCACCTGTGAAAAACAGTCTCTGCTTGGGTTTCTGGCTCCTCTGACATTTGATTAAGGCTGGAATTAAGCAGCCCTCATTAGAACTTCAGGAGAATGAATTATACTTAATAAATGTATAGCGTGCGTACCTGATATGAATACCAGCACTGTACACCCTATTATTAACATCCAATTATGTTGATGAATAGCAACTTAAACTATAATTTCTTAGAGCTATAAAATTTTAGTTTTAATGTGCTGCCACTTGTATGTTTACCGTGGCTGAAAACCAAGGTAATAATGTGACAACAGCAGCTTAGTACCAGATCTCTGACATACCAAAAAGGCAGCAGTGACGCTGGGATTCAGTAAGAATAGGAGAAATGGTGTAAGGAAATAGGAAACAAACAAAAAAGAAGCATCAGGGAAACTTGTTTTAGAGACTTTCCGTGGATTGAGAGCTCTGATTAAATATGTTTGTGGTGTGGCAGGCCCTCAGTATGGATAAATACTGGCAAAGCTATTGTGCAGCTCGAAATACTTGGCACTGAGATGTTTTTTGTCTGTTTGCCAGGGAGCATTGATTTAGGTTTCATCTTTATAATACATTTTTATGCAGCGTTTCAAATAAAATCAGGAGGAAAATAAAATTATATTGGTTTTGACTGTCTCCTGTCATTTCCTGAGAGTGCTTATCTCTATCTTGAATGATAGAGCAAACTCTCACAAAACATCAAGTGCCTCTATCAAGGCATTTACAATCCTTTCAGGTTTCTGTAGGATCATCGCATTTTTATCAGTAGCGTCCCATATCTATTTAGCAAACTTTTTCAGGTCTGTTGGCAAGAGGACAGGGCCTTCCAACCAAAGCTGTCACTGCAGAGTTTTCTCTACAGCTATGATAAATAAATCCAGGATGTTTGAGTACGGGCTCTAGTTGTGTGTCAGGGAGTAAAGGTGACCCCAGAGAAGGAGAGTTAGATGGAGTGGCTGATTTTTTTCATATTCCTTCCCCACCTTCCCTTTGTAAATACAGGTGGTGAACATATAATGAAATTTAACTGGTTGAGAAGTGGATGGCACATAGCAGGAAAAAGTACCTGACTGCTCCCAGGATGAGGGGACTTGTATTTTTTTAGGAATACCTTATCAGTAGCTTGAGCAAATGGGAATCTTTGGCTGGCAGCTCTTCTGTTGGAAATCAAATCTGAACTATAGAGAACATGATAATGAACAGCATCCCTGTTTCATTAATTTCATTTAAAGTCCTGAGTGTTTTTGTTTGTGGTTTGTCTTTTACTTTTTTAATTGAATGAAAGATATTTCCTGGTCTTATGAATAAATATGTGCTGACTGAAACGATGAGTTTCAGCTAAACTACTTGATGACAAATCTTAGCCTGTCCTGTGTGTGGTTCTTACTGGAATCTTACAGGAAGAGTATTGACTGGAATCTTACAGGAAGAGTATTGACTGGAATGTAATTTGGCTGCATACCGCCTTTTCCTATATAGTCATAATCAGGAGTTCACTGGTTGAAAAATCTGAGGGCAGGTGAGAGGGAAAGGTGTTGTCCTGTGATACTCTGTAAATCGGTGCTACCACTTGCTTTAATAGAGGCATCACAATCAAACCTAGTAACCCATCAATTCATGGATAAAAATAAACAACTGCAGAAAGATAGCATAATAAAATTATTTTAATTTTTTTTAAAGACTCATTATAGAAAGGGAGTATTTCCCAAGGAGTTCAAACAATTTTTATGGGTTTTTTTCCATAACAAAAAGTAAATTATTTTAATGTAGGTTACTAATATTGAGCACTAAAATACTCTTATTTCCTTTAATGGTGTTCTGTAAAGCATTCTGAACAATGCAGAGAAAATGAAACCATTTTTGAGTTGCAAATGAATCTCTTTTGATAACTGTTCAGCTGTAGAGGTAGAAAGTCTCAGAGGATACCTTAGAATTGAGATTGTCTGAGCCAATAATGTTCTTCTCACTAAATTGGGAAGAACAGCTCTGCTGTCTTAACACTTTCTGTCTAAAAATGTAATAGAGTCTGCTTCATGCTGCCCTTCCAAACTATTGTTTAATCTTAATGGTTTTCTTCTTTAGAGATTTATGCCTAAAAGCTATTATAATGTATCTTGACTTTGTACTCTAAAGGAAATAGTTACTTGCATGCAGCTATATATTGAGGAGAATGGTAGGTTTTGCCATTTGCTATTGCTCAAGCTTTTGAGCATTAAATGTGAAGCACAGGACAATGCTATAATCAGGCCTCAGATTAGATCAATAACTGGGATTCAAAGGACTCTGGATCCTGTTGGTTTTTATGAAAACCTGTTGGATTTCAACAGTTGCCTGAGTTGACTTTCAGTGCAAGCACTGCCAATTTTATAATGAATATGAGTATTGGGTATATTTGCACTTAGTCTCAGCTAAGTGCATCGGCACCCTAGGTCTTATTCAAAAATAAGATTCTAAATCAGATGGGTGCAGACATGGCTTAGAGACACCAAACCTGAAGCTATGAGTAAAACAAATCAAGCAGCTAAACAAGAAAGAAATAATTAATTTTTAAAATTATTTTCCTTGGGGGTAATTTTTTGAGACCACTTGCTGCTATTATGAAGGTTTTTGGTAACTCTGAAGTAATTTTCATTTTTAACTGCTCATTTCTTTCTGATTTCAGATCACAATCACATAAACTTGTAGCGTTTTAACATCTTGGATCAATCACTGTTGGCAAACCTCCTCAAAAAATGTTAGAATAAAGTGTCAGATGGAGCTGTGTGGGATTAAATGACACAGTTGCTGAAACAATTGTGATTCTACAATTTGAAACAATTTGGCAGAATGGCCATGTTTTATTGTGTTTTGTCAATGTAGGAATTAACTTCTTCATCACTCTCCTGCCCTCAGAAGGAGCAGCCCCTCATTTGCCCTGTTTCTTTACCTACTGTAGCAGTTGGCGAGGACACTCTGAGTCCTCGTGTGTGACACTAACAGATCTTGCATATATTTCAGACTTTTTCCACTGGAGAGAGATCCTACTGACCTTAACTATAGCTTTAAAGTGTGTACGTGTCCAGAGCATTTCAAAACTCAGTGGAAGTTCTTGACATTGTTATTCTCTTAACCTTACCCAACTGTCCATAATGACATGGTGATTTGGGAAAGGGACGAGAGGTGTTGCTCTGTAGTACAAGGATTTTTATTTATTTGCTTATTTACTGCTGCTGCTAGAGGTTGAAATGCTCCTCCTTTCAAAACTAAAGTGTGGTGCACGTAGATTTTTGGTAATTTTTGGTAATTTTCCCCAAGTTTTTGCACTGCTTATGCAAAAGAAAAATGCAAAGCTCATTGTTTTAACTAAGAGTTTGTTCTTCACAGCTGCTTGCTTTCTTCTTCTGTGTGGACTTGTGGTTTCTTTTTCTCCTTAACTGGCACAATGGCTTTGGGTGCCCTTGGAGGTGGAACTATGTGTATTATTTCAAGTGTGGAACTAGCAAAAGCCAGTTTTAAATTAGTACCCAATCTAGTGGAGCAGGCAGGTCCTCCTGAGCCGATTTCGAATGAAGAATAAAGGTGTAGGAAAGGGGAGATATAAAGCAGCTACTGTTGCAGGGCATCCAAGGAACGAAGAAGTGATAGAGACCCATCTCTAAAAGCTTTAAAGTGAGGAAAAGATAATTGCAGAAAGGTGGTTTTGGATTTGAAAGCTCTCGCATCGTTAGGACCCTCCTGGAGAACTACCACCTTCTTGCAGTTTGATAACATTTTCTGAAATCTGTATTTGAAAATAGTTCCCCAGGAGGCTGGCAAGACATTGAGGACGATCTTCCCGAGTCAGAAATTCTTCCTCATTTCCCTCCCAATGGTGAGGTCTTAGAGTTACATGACAGGTTTAGATTTTTATTTTGAGGCCTTATACTTTATCTGAAACTAAGAAGACCTTTGTCATATATTAAAAAGACAAACAAGCTCTCTACAAAATCATCGCAAAGGGTATAATTATATTCCTATCATTGTACAAGGGAGTAATTTATGAATACTTTGTGGTTTAAGTGAGCTGCTATGGTTGCCCCTTTTAAGAGTAGTTAGTTATAGTACAGTTTTAAATGTTGTGTTGTGTTTTGTTTTGTTTTACAGCAGACTACTGTTTCTGTAATTGTCTGTGCCTGTGAACAGTTGCAACTAATGTCACGGTCTTAGGATGAAAGGTCTACGACCTTCTATCCTACCAAATCAACAAAATATTTATGGTTATCAGCATGATTCTCCAATTAGCTTTTAATGAAACGTGTCATTGCTCTTCACTTTCCAGTGTCTGAGGCAGCACTGAGGTATGTTTCTGTTCTTGAAAATCGGTCTGTTGTCCTTTGAGACTGCTCATCCTACCTCATACTTTGCCAATGTTTTCAATGTGCCTTTAAGATGCCACATTTCTCTGTCTAGATGTTCTGGATCCACTGACTTCCTTTGCTCAATGTTTATTACAGTTAACAGAATGAAATAGAAGCTGAAAACCTTTGGCTAAAGCTTGTCCACTATTTTTACTTCTATTTTTTCTGCACTTCCGCCTAACTCTATTTGAAATGCAGCTGACCTTATAACATTAAGTTATAGGAACATATGTTTTCAGGGGTAGAAGTGCATTATGTCTAAACATCTTCTCTGATATCCGAACAATAACATGGTCCTAAACTGCCACCAGTGAGTCCTGAATATATAGAAAAATAGTTGTCCTGATTTCACACTGTTCTACTTGGACTGAGTACAGGATCTTCATTTGCAATGTATTAAAACACAGTAACAAAGCTGTACATGTCAGGCTTGCTGGCTGTCATGGTGTAGGCAGCAGCAAATTACTCAGTGGTTAAAAGACTGGTGGTAAGGAGCAGTAATGGAAGTGAAACACACTTTTAATAGTAAGTATTTCATAGCAAAAAAGGCAAAGAACCCATTTTTTTTTTTTCATAAGTTTCTTGACTTGAGTTCGAGAGAAACAACATGAGCAAAGCATTGTGGCAGCTTCTCTGTCACTGGCTCCTTTGATTTTCAAAGTGGCGTAGCTATTTAGAGAAGAAATGTTGAGGAAAAGCAACTGCACACCCTAAGGCAAAGGGGCTGAGTCAAATTGTTTGGTTTTAGGTTTTATTTCTACTTGGGGTAAATGCAGAATGTAAATGGCATCAGGGTATAGTGGAAGGCAGGACAACATAGATGTGGGTTTAAACAGAGTGCACAACTGAATGAAGCTGTTGGCTAAAATAATTTTCTAAAACAGTATATCACCATAAATCTTTCGATTTGCCTGTTCTGATGAGAAAGATGACACATACAAGGTTTTTTTGTGTAAATGGGAATTTCATAGGGACTTTGTAATTTGGATCTGGATGCAACTTCTACTACTTAAATAATGTAAATCATGATAGTGAACTTTGGGAAAAAGATCCTCAAGAGCTTACTTATCTTGGTGCTTACTGGAAGAAGAGTTTACACACTTAAAAGCTTGTCAGCATTTCTGGTGTGTGTTTTCCTCTACCAGCATATTGGCTCAGTTTAACAAAAGTTACTGTGTCTCTCTATATTTGCCTCTTTCAACTCACAGGCTGCCACAGGTCCAACAATGTTACTGCTTACTCTGAAGAGAGAATTGTACTTCATCACTGGGTGGATGAAGCCATTGACCAAACGACAAGTTTTCTGTTCAAACTATTGTATTTTTAATGACACTTCCTATAACTGAAAAAGAAACAAACAAAACCCACCTTAGTATAGACTTATCCAGTTGCCTGCATGTTTTTGTAAAAGTACTTCAAGGGACTTGTGTGCTAGCACTATTTGGTAAATCCCAAGTGCTGCATGTTCCAACTTTCTTGCAGGTACAACTATGACTAAAAGAAAGTGCTGTGACATTTTATGCAGCTTTTCAAAATAGAAGAGAGAGGCATAAACTGAAGAACCATGATTTAGAGAAACAGAGTGACTGAGCAGTAAGTACATTGAGTATGTTCCTGTGGCTGTTAAAGGGGTATAGTGGTTTGGAGCTTGTTTTTTTCAAAAAATCCCTTTGCCTTGAAGTCTGTATCTGCAGCAGATGCTGAATTACCTAATTTGAAACTGATGCGCACTGCTCAGGGAAGGCAGCTCGCAGCAACCACAGGTGTAGCTCTTCTGTTAGTTTCCAGATTCCATGAGCTCTAATAGTCGGGGTGTAAAAGCAGCTCTCCAGCCTGCATTCAAAGTGTAGTCTTTCTGCCTACACTGACAATTGAGAAATGTTAGATGCTCTAAAAGTGAGCTGAGGCCACTAGTTCTTCCCTTATGTCACTGAGCTGCTGCCAGAAGTTAATGACTTTTAGTCACTACTGATCTGAACTTGACTTATAATGAGAAAGTAGTGACAATCTACCTATCTCATTAATCCCAGAGCTATGACAAGCCATTTTTACTTCTCTTAGAATTATTCCATTCCTTCAGTAGAAGCATTTTACTGCTTCCAGAAGTCTGGAGGATGTTTGTTAAGCAGACTTCTGTTCAAGTGTGGGTTGTTTTTTTAATGTTACACCATCCAACATAGCTACAAGTGAGAAAGTTTTATATTTGGCCAGTTATTTGGATAAGTAATTAAGCATCTTTTCAGTCCTTAGTTTTAGAAAGGAAATTAAAATTATTTTCAACTAAAAGTGAAAACTAAGGGGTTGTACACAGTAGTAGTTTCCAAGCTTCAAGTGTGATCCTGGAAAGTAAATTATTGAGGAAGTCCAGCTTTTTTATTACCTGATCACTCTACAGTTTCAGTTAATTTCCAGCTGTGTTTCTAGAGCTACTCCTACTCCTTTCCCACCTTGTTTTTGCTTTCACTTTGGACGTAATATGTGTGTTTTCTTTCCTGTATAGGAAATACTGATCCAAGCTACTTGCTTGCTCTCAGAAGCAGTCCCAAAACTCCATTTCCACCTCAGGCTGCAGAGTGGCAGTGGAGATGGACGAGAGCACTACACAATTTTGCATCAGTTGATCCATGCTGATGGACCAGGGTTTTCATATGTATTCCTCGTCTTTTACAGAATCTAATGTGAGTTTGGCCTCGAATACAGAATGTGGGAACACTTTAGGGCAACAGTTTTTTTCTCTATATAAATTCATGGTGTTATTTAACAACATGTGCTTACAAGCTTTGCTTTGCGGAGGAGGCAGAGAAATAATACAAACTGTGCAACTGTGTATTACCAGCAACTGAAACCCATAACTTATATCAATTACAGAATTTTCCCTCCTTGCCCTTCCTGGATTCTGCTGATTGGTTTTTTTGTGTGGGTTTTTTTTTTTTTTGATTGCTATCTTATCCAGCTAATTGATACTGCTTTTAAACATGGTGTTAGTAGCTGAACCTCAGTGCTCCCAGGCTGACTTTTTTAGCTTCTGTAATAAGTGGGTCAAAACACAGTTCACTGGAGACAAGTTAGTTTCCTACATCTGTTATTAATAGCTGACATTACCAAACACTTTAGACAACCTCTTCTTCTCCCACATGCTCTCATGTGCTTGTTTCCTTGCTCTCACTTGCCCCCACTTGCTTGCGCTTGCCCTCGCTGTTGCTCTTCCTATCGCTTTTGCACGCACTCATGCATGCTGCCGCGCTCACTCATGCTTTTTCTCACTTGCTCTTTCTTGCTCGCTCTTAGTGCTCTCTCCCTCTGTCTCGTGTTTTCTCACTCATCCTCACTGTTTCTCATGCCTTCCCGCACTCTGCCTTGTGCACACGCTCTTTTTCTCTCCTGATTACACTGTCAAAACCAGATTCCTGAATTCCAGCTGCCTAGCAAAGCCTTTAAAATATCTTTTCAGTTCATAATCTTTTAGAGACACATAATCATACTTACTCTGTAGGCCTATCTCTCATAGGCTCAATTACCATGTACACATTGTTACTACAAAATGGATTTTGGAAAAGTAAGAAACATTTAAATGGATTGTAGAGTGACTCACATTTTAGAATATAAATGCCTTATTTTATTCTGTAATTACTGTCCTGGAACACTTTTTATTCCTTGTTATGTCTGTGAACTAAAGCTCTATGTGAACTGTACATACGATTTTTGACTTTAAGTAGCATCATTTGATTTTTTTATCAGGTTCAGCTGTGTGACGTACACAAAATTACAGACCTACCTTTTGAAAGTTTTGTGGGTATTTTAATTTCTGAAATTTATATTCCTCATTTCTTATAAGAAAAATAAATACGAATTTATTTTGTATTCATACTTTCTCTCTTTCCTTTTTTTTTCCTCCCCAGTAATCAAAATAAAAGATCAAAGGCTGAAGATTTCTCCTTCATTTTGTCAGAAAACTCTCCACTTCAAAATCAAGTCATTCTTATTTTTTAAAATAAACAGCTAGAATTCATTTGTGTAGGTGTGTTTGGTTCAATTTACTTCATAAAGTAGGGAGTGTCTAATTTAATTTGTTCAGTAGAATATGTTTTGGATGTGAAACTGTGGTTCTGTATTCTCAGAGACATGATAAAAGTGACTTATTACACATCTTTGTTGCTGAGGGAATACTCAGGACACACAGATTCAGACCCTCCCCCAGTAAAACATGTGACCTTGAAGTGCCACATGAAGATAAACCACTTATATTAATAGATATTTGTGATTAATTTTTTCTGCCTGTGATTGTTCTTTTAGTATGTACAGATTTTCAGTGCAAGGGGCATAGAAAGAAATGGGGTGTTTAAATAAGAACATGCAGCATAAAAAGGGAAAAATTATTCAGCTGAGGTTAACAATATACTCAACCTTATGTCATTAAATTCACCTTAAAGATTCATCTGTAAATGTCAGTATTATAAGTTTATACTTGAAGGTCACAAATTCTAATCCTTGTTTAAATTCTGGTGATATTCTATGCATGTGTTTAATTCTAAAGTCTTACGGACAAAGATCTTGGCTGATTTTTATAGGTTATGGCTGGATCACTAATAGGCTGTGTCATTTGCAAAAAATATTGAAAAATAATTTTTTGTCATGGGCAAGCTAGTAGAAATTTGCAAACAAACTTAACTTACTGTGTTTTGTTTGTTTGGTTTTCACAAAACAAGTAGGCTTTAGTGGATTTTATATTTTGTAGGTGAACACATAACACTTGCTTTAAGACTATCGCAAACTGAAAATGCTTCACTGTTCTGTTTTGCTTACCAGATTCCTGAACACATGGATTTTCCTGTTGGAGAGCTGCAGAAGCACAAGATATGTGCTTCAGCAGTATGCTCTGAAAGAGAGAAGATGAGGCATTCTGACTATGACTGACTTGAGACAGGTTGATGCTGTTTCCAAATCCATACATGCAGTTGCATACAAGGTCAAATTAATTTCTTTTCATGCAAACATTGTCTTCAGAATATGTCTACTGAGATTACAGTTAGCCAAAAAACGTGTAATAAAACTATTTTGACCAGCCTTACAGATTAAATCTGGCTATTAACATAAAAGGGATTCAATAATTGCGTGCACTTTATATGCAATTACCTTCCAGTGACACTTGTCTTTTAGCCCAGGAATGCATGACGGATGTCAGCAGAGTTGCTCTTATGGACTTTTAAAATAATTTGAAAAAATCATATAATCACCTTCTTAGCACCTGTGGACAGGTTTAGAAGAAGCACAAGAAAAAGTGATACGTATTTTGGAAAGGAGAATGAATAGTATTAGAATTGGCCTTTGCGTTCATTTATTTTATAGGTTTTTTTCTGAATTGTAACACTCAGATATTATCAGTATGTTGTCTGTTAACAAGTACTGTAAAACTCTTTGCAATGATTCACTTAGTAGGATTATTTTACTGAATTCTAACTTTTCATTCTGGAAAGGATTTCAAGCTGTCTTTTTTTTCTCTCTTTTTTTGTTTTTCAAGCTAACTATTGCAATCCTTTTCTACTGTGGTAGACACAAATGTGTACCGTAAAAATGTAACAAATATAAAAGCTAAATTGTCTTGACATCAGATGTTCCAAAGTAGATTTCTTACTGAAATTGAATGTAGACTGTTTTGCCAGCCCTAGAGGGATAATTTAATGAATGCATTAGTTTCTGGTATGGTTTCTTCATTATTGCAAGCAAGCAGATTTTTTTTAATTGCTTGATTGAAGGCAAGGTAAACTTTCCCAACTATTAAATGAGACTAACATGCATTCTTCTTCTTCATGAAAGCAATGAAATCCTGTATTTTCTCATGTGACAAACTTTTTTTTAAAAACAACAAACAAACGAAAACCAAAACCAAAAACCAACAAAAAACCCTTCTGCCACATGAAGAGGAATTTCCTACTGCCACCTTAGGGAAAAAAATAATCTCTGAGAGTAAATTTTAATATCACTCTAGTGTCTTAGTAAGTCATTCTGTTTTTTTGCTTTTTCTATCTAAAATACCTGTGGAACACTCTTGTTCTGAAAGAGAAGGAGATCATAAATGAACACATTTCTCCCAGGATCTGACAAGTGCCTGTTTTTCATCCCCAGCTGACTTTGCTGTTCCTAAAGCAACTCCATAGTATATAGCAATACTCTAGCACAGTAATGAGTCTGTTTCCTGAGCAAACTAGCTCTGCAGATCTGTTTGGCTTTTATTTTCAGCATAATCTTTACTCTAAGCAAATGTAGAATTCACCTGTAATAATGCAGTGTGTATTTAAGATACAACAAATATTAGTGAACAACCTTTAACAGGACATAACCATTCTCAGGATGTATTAGTAAAGGTTTCCCAGAAGAGACTATGTTTCAGCTAGAAAAGGGCAAACCTGCCAACTTATTTTGAGATTAGAAGCACAATCAGTGGGAATGTTCCACCAACTGCACAAAAATATATTGAAGATAATACTTTATCTTCAGATGAAGCATTGCCCTTTCTCTAAAGTAATATCTAATTACTAATGCTTGCCCAAGAATAGCTGTGGTGCTTTCATGCTTCTTACCTTTTTAATACCTGCATCTTCAGATGTGGACTTTAGGAATAGGAACATCTAACATAACCTTTAGAGTTTAATTTTTTGTATGAATTAAGTAAAGAAAAATGGTTTATTAACCATTAACAATAAAATTAACAGGTCACTCTTGGCAATGATTAATGATCTTCAAAAGATAACTCTGTGATGAAAAAACAGTCGCTAAGACAACAAATCTGAAAGTTATTAGCACACATGATATTATCACAGTAAAAATAACATGATTCATCTTTGCTTAAGAAGAAAAGAAGTTAGGAAGTTAGGGGAGATGCATTCACAAACTTTGGCTTTCTCATTGCAAATGGGGAGTATGGACAAAATGCTCACTTGTCAAGGGAAAGGACGGACACATGAACCCATCATAAATGAGCTTTAGAAGAGCCTTATCTTCACTTGGTACTGATACTTTCTTTTGGAAGCTTCAGTTGTGCAATGGGACTTTGATGAGCAAAGCACAAAAATTTACAGCAATTATACAAAATGAGAGAAGAACACAGCCAGCTAATTTCTATGTTCCTGCAGACCTATATGCTTCAGGACCTATGAACAGTTGGTGCTTTCAAACATGTGAAGAAGTACCTCTCCCTCTGTAAGCCCAACAGTTAAAAAGATGTGAATTCTGAGAGGTTGTGTCCACAGTTTTTGCTTATGGTAAATCTGATATTCCTGCTCTTAAGCAGGTGCAGGAGGGCTATGATTACTTTTTCTTAGCAGAATTATCATGAGGTTTCCGGGTCTTTCTAAGCATTAAATAGATGCTGCATTTCTAAAAATGAAAAAAGCTGGCAAACCTTGAAAAAAATGGAGGAACCCAAACAAACAAAAACAATAGTTCAGTGTTTCCATCATGTCTTTGCTAGTAATGTAAAAATTTGCGTCTTTCGAGTTAGTGTTGCATAAACGCACACATTGAAGGTTAAAGAAAGCGTTCTGCTTCTGAGTTAAGCTACAGATGTGTAAGACTCCAGATGTTAGCTTAAGGCTCAGAAGTGCTGTATTTTGAAGCAGAAACTCTCTGTTTTGTATAGCAGAAAGAAAAGGAGACTTTCTTCTTTTCCTATTAAAGGTCATGTTGTTTTTCAGAAAATGTGCTCGGTATTTCTCTTTTGTTCACATTAGCATATTAGCCTTTGAGGGAAACAACTCAGTGAGCTTCCTTCAGCTGTGTAATGGCTCTTGATCCTTTTTCAGTGAGTTATGTCATCTGCTACAGAACTGAGGAGCAGGATTGACAAGATTACTATAAGCAGTTGTTGTGGTTTAACCTGGCAAAGAGCTAAACCACCATGAAGTACGCTTAATTCGCATTCACCCCTCTCTGGTGGGATGGGGGAGAGAATTGGGAGATTAAAAGTAAAAAACTCATCAGTTGAGATAAAGACTATTTAATAACTAAAACAAGCTTAATTTAAATATTAATAATGCCAGTTAACTGTAACAAGAAGAGGAAAAACAGTAATAAAGCAATCAAAGCTATACTCATCTCACAAACAGCAGCCCCTGGCCGTATACCAAAAACAATGTGATGGGAGGGGTAAATGTCAGGAACCAATACAGGTCGCCATCACAAAGGGAAGGGATCCAAAAAGCTGACAAAGAAGCAGGAAGACATCGCCCCCTGCAAACTCCTGAATTTTCAGTGAGTGTGACATTTATGGGATAGAATACATCTCTATTGGTCAACTTGCATCAGACTTGGATCATATGTCCTGGATCACCTATCTCAGAGTCCCAGGATCTCACTCCCCTCCTCTCTCTTGTGCAGAGAGAAGAAAAAAAAAAAACAAACAAAAAAACCAACAAAAACCTAAAAGAAACTGTAACCAGAGGTACAGGCAGAGCTTTAAAAATTGTAAATATCTGCCAGAAAAATGAAAACAATAACCTTATCAGCTTCATAAAGAAAATTACTTCATCCCTGCCAAAGCTCCAAATTGTGTTAATTTAAAGCTCAGACACTGCTTTCTAAACAAATCCAGCTTTGGCTGAAACATTAAAAGGGAATCCTACTATTCAGTTCTAGCAAAACCAGGACACCAGTCTTGTTTATGCACCCCTAATGCCTAACTGTTCCTGTAACAGTCTATAAGAATTAGTAGGTTGATATTACTAGAAACAGAATTTAGTAGAACCTCATTTTCTGGATTTCATGACCTTCAAAAGCTGCTAATAGTAGACAAACTGGTTAAGCATGCATTAGATAAGTGAACAGGGAGATGAACTGAAGACTAGCTGAACTGCTGGTCTTAGAAGGTTGTGATAGTGGCATGAAGTCTAGCTGCAGGCCAGTCACTAGTGGTATACCCCAAGGTCAATACTGGGATCAGTACTGTAATTCATGATCTAAATGACTGGGCAGACTGCACCCCATGCAAGTTTACAGAAAATACAAAACTAGAAGGAGCGTTTGGTACACCAGAAGACTGTGCTGCTATTCAAAGGGACCTTGATAGGCTTGGAAAATAGTCTGACAAGTATCTCATTAAGTTCAACAAGGGCATATGCAAAGTTCTGCATCTGATGAAGAATAACCCTATGCACCAGTACAGGCTGGAGGCAGGCTGTCTGAGAAGCAGCTTTGCAGAAAAGCCCTTGGGGGTTCTGGTAGACCACAAAATTTGAACATGAGCTAGTAACGCATCCTTGTGGCAAAGAAGGCTGTAATATAAAGAACAACGCCAGCAGATCAAGGGAGGTGATCCTTGTGTTCTCCTTATTCCTGTTGAGACTGCATCAGAGTACAGGATGGGTGCTGACCTGCTGGAGAGAAGCTCAGGGGAAAAGGACCTGGGAGTCCTGGTGGACAACAGGCTGATCATAAGCCAGCAATGTACCTTCATGGCCAAGAAGGCCAATGGCATTCTGTATTAAAAAGACTATGGCCAATAGGTTGAGGGAGGTTCTCCTTCACCTCTACTCTGCCCTGGTGAGGCCACATCTGAAGTAGTCTGTCCAGTTCTGGGCTCTCCAGTTCAAGAAGAACAAGGAACTACTGGAGACAGTTCAGAGTAGAGCCACTGAGATGATGAGGGGAGTGGAGCATCTAGCATATGAGGAAAGTCTGAGAGACCTGGCTCTGTTTAGCCTGGAAAAGAGGAGACTGAGGGGGGATCTCATTAATGTTTATAACTATCTAAAGGGTGGATGTCAGTAGAATGGGACCAGACTCTTCTCGTTTGTGCTCAGTGACGGGACAAGGATCAGTGGTAACAAACTGGAACACAGGAGGTTCAATCTGAACATAAGAAAAAAAATTTTCACTGTGAGGGTGCCAAAGCACTGGAACAGGCTTCCCAGAGAGGTTGTGGAGTCTCCTCTGGAGACATTCAAAACCCACCTGGACACGTTCCTGTGTAACCTGGTCTAGGTGATCCTGCTCTGGGAAGGGGTTTGGACTGGATGATCTTCAGAGATCCCTTCCAACCCCTACCATGCTATGATTCTATAGTGTGCTGTGTCCACATCTGGCCTCTCTCCAGAGGAAACATGGACATACTGAAGGAAATGTCACAGAGATTATTAAGGTACTACATATGGGAACATACAGAGAGCAGCTGAGAGAGACAGGATTTTGTAGCCTTGAAGAAAAGGCTCAGGTTATGAAAAAAAATTGATACAGAGAAAGTCAGAATGCTGGAACATGCTACTTGGAGAGCTTGTGGAGTATCCATCCTTTGAGATAGTCAAAACCCAACTGAAAATGATTCTGTACAACCTGCTGTAATTGACCTTGCTTGAGCTGAGGGGTTTAGACTAGGCAATCATCAGAAATTTCTTCCTAGAAAAGCTGTGATTCTGTAAACTTGGCATAGTCCATGACTCCCTGTAGATTTCTAAATGGAAACCATTACAACCTTTTCATAGAGCATGAGGCCAGTGGTTATTTGACCTGCAGCAAAGACAGACACATTCTGCTTGTGACTAGACTGATCCAAGCAAATAGGAACAGAACTGCAGTTTTATTGTGCCAGACCGGTTTTCTAGCTGTTTCCACAATATTGACTCACTTAAATGGAGCTAGAAATTAAGTTTCAAGTGCTGAACATATCCAATTAAGAGAGATTGCTGAGTAACTCTTTTGCAAGGCTTCTAATCTGCTAACACTTTTCTAATCAATAGCTACTTCTTTTCAATATAACCCCAAGGTGACTGTATTCTGTCAGCTCAGAGTGAGACATGGAGCTCTTGAAAACCTGGGAAGATTCATGTCTTCGGGAAAAAAATTGTTTTTCTCATTACACCCTAGAGTAGCATGAAATTCAGCACTCTTCATTCTCTCTGCTTTTTGATATACTCATCTCTTAGCTCCACAAAGTTTCTGAAATGCTCTTTTTTTTTCCCTGTTAGTCCCATGATTTGAGAGTCATTCCCTGAAAGAAGGCAAAGATGGGATATCTGCTAGAGCATAAATGCGTGCACACCCTTCCCAAATCCTGTGTGTGTCATTTCGGTCATTAATTTAGACCATGCCAGGAAGTGGCACATCTAGAGAATTTCCAGGGGCACTGTGAGTGAATTGTGCATGCTGGCAAAATTCAGCAATGTAGATTACAGTGCATTGTTATTGTAGTAAGTATTAGCCTGCATTTCATGAAAAGGAAAGCCTCTTTGAACTTATCTGCAATGTATAGTGGTCTGATTAATGAATATTCATACATAGAAAATGGCGTCTGCTGTGACGGACATTAGAAGAACAGAAATTGGTCTCAGGATTGATGGATGTTAATGCCTCAGTCTACCCCAGACAGTGCATGCTGGAAACATTAGCATCTTGTTTCCCTTGTCAAAGCTCAAAATGAGTGGAAACAATTTAATTTTTCTCTGTGCAAATTGAGTAAGTGACAGTTGTTAATTTCGTATGACTTTTCTGCCAAGTCTCTCTCTAGGTGGTACAGAAAATTGTTGCACGTGGTGAATCTCTTACTTAACACTGTTGTCTAGGGACAAGAGTCACTGTTTCAGACGATGCCCCTGACTAGCATGGAATTACTTTCATTTGACTTCAGAACTGCATCAGAAGCAGCTGGTTCCCCTCTATGACCCTGATCAGAGAGACATTCCTGTGCTCAATACCTGTCACTCAGCCAATGGGGACAGTAAAGGTGGTTCAGCATATTGTTCCAGAAGGAACTGCAGTCCCATCAGGTCCCCTGAAATCTCTGTGCCTGTAAGAATCAGGCAGATAATCAAACAGAGGAGGAACTATCAACAAAATGGCAAAATTCAGAGATGCTTGGGGAAAGAGATGGATAAATGTCAGGCTTCCAAACCGCTATTCTATTACATTTTTCTTTTATTGTGGTGAGGTACCTGTTCAAATGGTATTGGAGAGAAAGGAATAAACATTCAGACAGCAACAATGTATTATAACCTGCAAGATGGGGATATCTGTTACAAGAATGCTGTGGAATTTCGCCTTGCAAGGCATGACGAATTTTTGCATTCCACAATTGTAATGTTATATATTAAACTTGTTTATTTGCAATGTGTTTTTTCCCAAATGCATCAGTACTTCAAGGGTAAATACTAAAAAACAGATGGATTTACAGATGGATCATGGCCATTACAGATTTTATATAATCTTTTGTTGTTTGAGAGAAAGTAGGAAAAATTGCCTTGATAAGTAAAATTGTCAATTAATATTTAAGCACTTATACATGACAATCATTGGGAAAAGGTAACTGCTTTCTTGTTTTGCAGGGACTCTGCAGAGAGAATGTAGTTCACAGAAAATTTCTGCCAATCTATCCACATAACGGTGGAGACCTGCAATCTCCAAAAGAAGATAGACTGCCTAAGTCTGTCCATCAGTCAGCTTAATCTAAAATATAGTGGGATCACATTTAAAACCAATTTGATCCTATTGATCAGGTGGAGGTTGAGAGATCAATGGATTTTTTTATTATTATTATTAGAGTAGCAGTCCTGTGTATCTGACGCTTATCAAATAGTGCGCACCTGTGCCTCGTGAATATCATTTTGTCAGTTCTCACAGGGCAGCAAAGCTGTATTACAAGGTGTTGTTTCTGACAGGACAGAAAAAAACCCCAGCCCTTTAACAAAAGTACATTGTGCAAGTTTAGATGAAACATAATCTTTCTGAATCAGTTTACTACTCTGAAGTCTGTAACTGAAATGCTTTTCTGAAACTTGGGGATGTCAAGATTTAGTTATTGCTTGTGAACGATATTGAGAATCTTTGACAGAATACACGTTTTAAGGGCAGACTGTACTCCTGTTTTCTCTCTGTGTGTATATATGTCTAGCTCTTTTTCTAGGAAAAATTCTTTTTCTTTTTTTATGGCTAGTGATATTTATGCAGTTGGCAGGCATTTCAAGTTGTAATTGTGAGTAGCTGGATGTTAACACAAGCAACTTGTTCTCTTTGCATGCATGAAACAAGCAATAGGGGGAAACAACAAAAGAGCAAATGCAGCTTGCTTGGTTATACAAACAAATTAAGTGACTATTGCTGCCCATCAAGTTTTTCACTGCAATAGGAACTCCCGCCTCCTGGCGAGTTGCTGGTGCTAAGCCTATTGCATGTTGTCCCTACCACCAAATCAGCTTTCTATACTAATTAAAGCTGTTGGATTGCTCTGCTGGCATCTCTTGTGCAGATTGGCAGTTGCTTTGGACATAGGCATAAATATGTGATCGTGTCAGTGTAAATTCTCAGTACCATTTATTTTGATATCTGGAATGTGGAAAAATAGGGCTTAATATTTTCAGCTTCTTTCTGCTACTTTAATTAAAATCAATAACTGTCACCATGATAATGGATGGCCTTCCCAGGCCAAGATGTATTGGCCTGTTCAGAGAGAATAGAGTGTGAAAGGAAAGGAGTTGTAATATCATGAATTTTCTTATCTGCTGGTTATGATGTCAGGAACTTTCAAAAATTACTTTTTGCATTTGCTATTGAGAGAAAAGGTGAAAGGATAGACAGGAGTGGATATTATTTCAAAATACAAAACTGTTTGTTCTGGAGTTGTCTGCTTTTTAATGTAGTCTCAGAGCTGAATGGAAATATCCCATCCTAAGCACTAACCCTGATATTTGCTGATGCCATATTTCCAACCTGAAGGGATTTTCAGACTAATTGGAAATCATGTAGAGAACACTGTCACTACTTAAGCTCCATTTTGACAAAAAGTCATCATTTTGGATGCTAGCCACCATACCTCTTGTATTCATTTAAAAGTTAGGTTTAAGAACATACATTTGAACTAATGGACTCGCTTGCTTGGGAATAAATGAAATTAATCGTTTAGACTGTGCTACAGCTGGCAAATGCAGAGTGTCTTACTGCCTGTGGAATTTTTCAATGTGTAGAAGACACTACTGGCATAATATACATAAGAAGTGAATATACCAAAATGTATCCTATAAATGAAGCAAGCTATTTTGTTAGGCTGTATCTTTCAGAAAGATAAAATGCAGTTTGGCAGTGTAGGAAACAATTACCTTTTTCTTCTTATATTACTTCTTTTTAGTAGGTCAATCTTTATCCAATTTCATTTTTCCACAAAACTCATCAGAGTAACTTTTATGATCACTTTCTTTAAGGCAGAAGAACTTTTATGAGTGAAGACTACTTGCTTTAGAATTTGGGGCTAAGTTATGGGACAATGGGCTAAAACTCTAAAGTATTAAATGAGTCTCAAAAGTGTACTAGTCTGCATTCATGGAAAAATGCAGGGCTCCTGTGGGACTGGAAAAACAGACCTTTGAAATACCCAATAAGGCTCCCACGAAGCAACACAGAGTTTTCAGCTTAAATAAGGATGCAGAAGCCAGAGAGCACAATTTAGACACTAATTAAGAAATTATAGTTAGCTTTGTCTGAAGTTGATTTAAACTTTATATTAGTCACAGAAAGGAAGTTACTAGTTAATTAAAAAGTGAGTTGTTATCGAGCAGCTCTTAAGCTAGAGGCTTTGTTTCTCTTTCTTGCTTTCCAGCCATAGTCTGTCTTGTCTGTGTTCCACACAGTTGTTTTCTATTCCTACTAAGCCAGTTGGATCACTCAGGGAGTAAGGACTTGTGATTCAGTGTGTATTCATACTGCCAAGTCTATCTCAATATTTTTCTTGATAGGCATGTCAACTTCTGAGGTTGGTACTATTGACAGAAGAATACAAGGAGGGTGAAAATGGAGGAGGGAGAAGTTGGGGGGCGGAACTAAAGCCTTCTGGAAATCCTGGTAGCATTACATTAGAGTTTTCCTTGTTTGGTTGGTTGTTTTTTTTTCTGAAACCCTGCTTAACACCTTTATCTGCATTTATAGAAAATAATTTGAGGACAGGTCGCCATACACACATGACTGACATATGCTAGTTGCTTCTGTTCAGACTGCCCTCTCTACCACCTGAAATGAAACTGCATGTATTACCTTTTGTTGCTAAGAAAGCAATATTTGAACTAATATTACTGATTCTCACTGGGCGTGATGTAGATGGTTGAAATGGACAATTTGACCTTATCTCAGAAATAGCAAATGTGTGTAAAGAAACTTCAGTCAAACGTGACAAAAAAAATACTAGATCTGCCCATGGGTCTTTGGCCCTATTTGTAGTTAGCAATGGTTTTTGTAATCAAGTGTTATAACAGGTGACTTTTCATTTGTTGGGACATAGGTGAGTGAAACCTTAGAGAAATATTAAGGTTCCTGGTGTTAACATACAGCATGCTACAACTACTGAAGGCTAATCAAAAGTGTTTCCTTTCTATATACATATCTGTAGTTTTAGATGTTTAATCTCGTTTGACGTAGGCTTGTGTCATGATATCAAAGAAAAGAAGCAGAAAACCTCTAATTCTGAAAAGGCAGACAGAAGAATGGATCTTGCAAGGCAAGAAGATGCACTGAGAATATTGTTCGGACTGGTATTTAATTAGATTTACTATAGTGCCTCTTGGAATTAACCGAGTCCTCAGAAAGGAGGTAAAGGAAGTGACTTCTTGCTAATGATTACGTCCTAAAAAAATGGAGATAAGAGATGAGCAAGCAGAGTCTGGGATTCATTCTAGTTATTGCTTAAAAACATGCAACCACATTTTAAAAATAATCCATAGTTTTGAAAAAATATTTTTACCTTATTTAACTGATCTAGTACAAAATATTTTAGCTAAATCGTGTATCCCTTGATATATCTTATTCCAGGTAGAAGTACTTGGAAAAAAACATCTTGCCATTATACTTTTGGATCTTGATCCTTGTGTTCATTCTGAACTTCTGTCCTTGTGATTTTAGTTAGGTTCTGATTGCAAGTTAGGTACATTTTTGACTTTTGTGCTTTGTGTGACTTTGTGACTGAGGTCATGAGACTGATTTAAACTGTGATTTTAGCTTAGAGCTCCAGGGTATGGTTGAGCCCCAGCTCTCTGATCGTTCATGAAACAGAATTCATTGTCTTTCTCCAGTCTGAAGTTATCCAACTGTCTCCTCTTGTCCTACAAAAAACTGAGAACTTAAACGTTCATAATATCCTTCAGCAAAAGCAATTGAGACATCTCTACATATTTTTTTGTAATATACTTGTGAGGTCAGTGCAAAAACAGATGAGGGGAAACTGGAATTAAGGGAATTATTCAGGCTTTTGCTATTAGAAAATGGAGAAACTACCAAGTGACTTGGCACTTTCCTGACTCCATCCAGCCTCATTCAACATTTAAAATTCTGTTTTTATTTTATACCTACATTGTTCTTTAAGTGCTGTTTTAAGAAGGTAGGGAGTAGGGTGGGGGGAGTCACTGGATAGGATTAGCACTACAGGCCATATTAAAGTATTTTCTGACTACTATGGTGATTTTATCTGTGCAATATGTTAGTTATTTCTAAATGATCTGTATTCTTGCTAACAGAATGTGAACAATGGAGATGATTTCATGCATCAGGATATCCATGTACACAATAAACTCCTAGGAGACGGAACAAATTTGCAGAGTATGGGAAGTCTGGAGCAGAGTTTGGTGTGTAACTAGGGGTTATTTTAAGAAAAAACAACACCACAAAACAACAAAACAACCAAACAAAATTATCTGAAGACTGAAAAGCGAAATATCCTTTTTGCTATATGCAGAGAGGGAATTTTGTTCCTCCTTTTCACTAAGCCTGGCTGTTTGCTGACCTGGCCAAATGTATGTAGAACATTTTTTTTAATTGTTTATTAGAAGTAATGTGTTTTATTTTTTCACATATTCTTTTTCTGCCTGGATGCCATTTTGTCTCAAAGAACAATAGCATTGATTGATTTCTATTAGAGATGTAGAAAAAAAGCCTGAAGAATGCAGCAAAGCCTCCATTTCGTGCCTTTGGGTGTCCTGAATGTTGATACAGATATTTTCAAGGGCTTTCTGGGGAGACTTCAGTTTGTTAGTTTGCAAAGTTTTTCCTGAATAAATCTCTGTGTCATATAGACCTTCTCTGACCATATCCATTCTGATCTTTTCTAGTTAGTACTCCTGTAAAGAAAGGCACAAGGTGTATGGTGATAAAGAATGGACCAAATGTCCACCCCATATGTAAGTGACATGCTCTAGACAGTTTTATGGTTATTTTATGAGCTCATAATAGATTTAAATTTGTTTTTGCCAACTCCCCATGAATTGAATTAGAATAATGGTTGTATATAATTAAGCAAGGTCTAGTTTTGTTGACCTTAATACTAGCATGATCCATGTCTCATAAGAAATAATAAACTGAACTCAAGACCAAATATTTCCTTAATTTCTAGTCCAAGCTGAAAATGTTTGGCCTTGAATTAATAGTTCTTATGGGTCTTTCTTAAATCAACAATAACTGCAATGATTTCGCAGGACGTTTCTTAGTGCTTCTAGTTATGGAGGTTCAACAGAGACTCCTTGGACACAGTAATTTCTGAAGTACTGTGACTCTATCTTCTGAACTAATAGCTTTAATGTGTCATACCTGTCTTCCCCAGTCCTCAGTTGCTTTGAATATCATGGCAGTTGATAGCATATTGGGTTCCCAAAAGACAATTAGATAATCCTTTTTTTCTTTCCCCTCATCTCTCATTCCATCTGAACCTGTTTCTGTTCATGTTAATTTTAATGTGAACCTTCTTTTTTGTTTTGTTTTGTTTTGTTTTTTAACTTACGTAGTGTCTGCAGCTCGGTGCATTAGTGATGCTGTGCAATCTGGGGCAGACAAGTTATATATCAGTAATTTAATAAGCCATACATAAAACAAAACAACATAGATTTATTTTGTTTTACAATTGAGTAGGGTCAGCTGTGTGAGCAATGTATCTGCCAGCTATTGTCATTGTCCTGTCTGGGGAAGCTCATTTATCTTGGTTAGTAAACAACTTAAAAAGCAAAGGAGGTGGGTGGCTTAAGGGAATGTTATTAGGACACAGAATCTCTGATGCCTTGCCTAAATCCAGGCCAAATGACTTATTAGAAATCTACCACCAGTTAGGGGATGCAGCTAAATATACGACTGTTGTTAGACAGGTGACAGTGGAACAGGCAGTTGTCACAGCTGGGAGGTCTGCACAGTTAAATCAATCAAATTCAAGATGTCTGCAGAGAAAACAATAAAGGCGCAAGCTTGTAAATTCTGATAATCACCAATCTGAGGTGCATGCATTCAGTTGTGGACCCTTAATATTCAATAGCCAGTGACTGGAAACCTTAGTCATAGCTGATGATCCTAAAACTCTTTTTTCCCCCTTTTAATGCTAAATTATTTGGTATTGGAATGCTTTATCTGGGAAGCAGTTCAAATAAACTACAGTTTAAACTAAACGGTAACTGTAACTGTAACTAAAGTTAAAACTAGTAAACAGGTCATTTGGTTTTCCAGTAACTTAATTTTTTGTTCCATCAGTTCAGGGGCCCTATAACAACAAATAGCACAGAAATTTGGACATTAAGTTGTTTAAGCATGGATACTCAAACATGCTGGATGGTGGGGAAGGGAGTTCTTTGTTGAAGAACCACAGTAAAATCTCTATAAATTAATAACGTATTATCTGCCTGCATAAAAGCCAGCAGGAGCTTGCAAAGCATTTCTGGAGGAATTAGAAATGACTATATTTCCCAGTAGAACTCATTACCCTAAGAGCACCCCTGTGGACTCCAAGGACCCCAGTTACATTTGAGAAGTATCCCAAGAGTAGCTGTTTCCTCTCTGTCTGAAGGAAGCATTGCTTTGCTCATTTTATGAAGTCAGCACATACTTAAAAGGATGTGTTTAAAGGAGGAAAAAAATATATATGTGTTATAGAAGATACCACTTGGTATGTCAACACCTGCAAAGCTGCTTGTCGTATTGGCTGTAGATCTTGGATGATTCTATTTTGAAGAAGTTTGAAACACATGAATCATGGGAATTGCTAATGGAAAACTCCTGTTAGGGTCATGTATACTACTCAGTATTCAGACAGCAATAAATCTCTCTAGTCCTATTGTCCCTTTTTTCATTCAGGGAGTATATTTCCAATGTAGTTCTCTCTTTTCCTCTAGAAGACTGTTTCACAGTGCACTATCTTTGTTATTAATGTAATTTCTGGAAGACTTTCTTTTCTTGTATTAATAAGCAGACAGATTAAGTTGTGAGGTTTTTTCCTTCTGTGAAATGGGCAGCGAAGGTAATCTCTATTTCTCAGATGAAGTTCAGCACCTTAATTCAGGTCTTAAGTCTATTCTACAGAAATGTTCTTCAGCTTCGCAAATAAGTAAAGCAGTGAGCTATAATGCACCTGCATTCTTGCCATTCATTCTTCGCAACATGAAACAAAATGTACGGTAAATACCTCATGATATAGAGGTAAGCAAAGAAGTCTAGCAAAACAGTTAGTTCCTAAGTAGCTGTCAAAGCAAGAAGTACAAAGTGTAGTACGGGAAGAAGTTACCTGCTAGCTGGCTTTCTCATGAGTGGCAATTTTGTTCTCAGTGTGTAAGGTGTCAGAGTATGGGAGCCTGTTGGAAGGTAGTGGTATGGGTATGTAAAGGACGAAAGCTACTGTTAGAAAACACTAGGAAGCAGTTGGAGATGCACTAATCGGTATTTGGAAATGCAGATGTAACTGAACAGCTGTTTTGGCTCTGTGAATTTGACAACAGACCAAGGCTTAAACCTTTTCTTAAACTTCCAGAGGCTTCCTTTCTTACAAATTTTAGAAAAAGATAAGAAACAGCACTGATCTGAGGTTAGCTTGGTTGTTCAGTTCACATTACTGCTGGGGTTAGTTTTTTTGAAAGATAAGCAAGTTGCACTTGACTGTCTTAAGAATTGCACTGTTACTTGGCCTACCAAGACAGCAGAGAAATGCAACCAAGTCTCTGCATGAAGAGTCTGGACAGAAATTAATGTCAAAATAATTTGCATGGTTTATGTTACACAAGACTGAGAAATTAGGTAAAAATAGGTTGGCATGCAACTTCCCCTGTTAGAGAAAACAAAGACAAGCAGACTTTGCACAAACAGGAGAGAAAGGAAAATTAAAAATATATTTTGAAGCTTTTTCCATGTGTTTCACATTGTCTAACATTATATTTTCCTAGTTACTTAAGCACGCCATTTCTGTTGCAGCATTGAAGTTGAAAGACCAAAGATCAAATCTGCTGTAATAATTTTTGCAAACATTTTTTTGCAAAATAACAATGTTTATGAGAGCCTAAAATTATTCAAACATTATAAGTGCCACTTCAGTACATCTTTGTACATAGTTTCTACTTTATTACTGGATGACAATCTACATTATTCATATAATCTGTTATTTTAAGATATAATATATTTAAGACATAGAGGCCTCAGTTCTTTTAATAATTGCTCTTTCTCAGTATTTCTCATTTTGGTACCCTGAGTTCTTTGTATGAAAACAAAATTCATCTACTCTCTCAGACTGAGAACTTAAACTGTTCACTGAAAGAAGTGTGTCTTGACATTTTATTTATAAAGTTTTTAATAAACTACTAAACAAAAAGAATAAAAAAAACTAGTACTGCCATAGGGAATTTTGTTATCTGTTAGTATCTCACTGAGATGAGCACTGCAGTCAAAACAACTTGTTGGTCTTTATCTTGGTTTGAATGATGCAATTCTGTCATCCTTGCACATTCAGAGAGAACTTAGCAAGGTACCATTCACTTTGAAACATTCTGCAGGAAGCACTAATAACCTGAGCTAGAGTTAATTCATATTTTAGGGCTTAAAAGCTGGACCATAACCTCAGAGCCAACTGTAAAGCTTATCTCTTCTAGTTCTCATGAGGTGCTGTTTTCCAGCCCACCAGAATCTTGTTATAATACAGACTTAACAAAGGCCTCCTGGAGCCAGGCAATTTATTTACTAAGAACGTTCATATTTTTCAGGATTTCTACACAAAAAGTATGTTTTAATGAGAAGTGCTATGACAACAGTTATAGCTTTTTAAACCTTTCTTCTACTTTTACCTTATGAATTGATACACTTGTATAATGCAGCAAAGTGAAGGGCCTCCTTAATAACCCAAGGGAGCAGCTGGGTCTGGTCTGTTGGGAAAAAATACAATAGTGCTGCCTTCTCTAAGGACATGCAGAGGGATCTAGCTGAGAAAAGCATGCTGGTGCTAGAGAGGCTACCAGAAGACATGAGAATCCTGAGGTTTTCTTTAACTAGCCAGCAAACCTGAAGAAGCAAAGAGTTTTTTCCAAAGAAGGGCTTCCAGTTTCTTTGCTTAATTACATGGGATTGTCCCTGTTCTCCTAGCATAGCTAAAATAAGCGAGCTTGAGACAGTGGTTAACTGCAGCAATTGCAGTATTTGTTTGCCTAACCTAGAAAACAAGGAAACAATGAAATTTTTTCCTCCCATTCCTGACCAAAGCAAAAGCAACCCAACCCCAAAAACAAAAACCTAGAAGTTCTGATAATCCTCAAACTAAAGAAGCATTATACAAAAAGGTAGATGATTTTCTTGTAATCAGTTGTCAAACGACGCTATACTTTAATGCTGGTAGTCGTGCATGGCAGTGAATGGCTTCACAAGGATTTTCTGTGGGTGTCAATATGAGTTCAAGAAGGTCAGTCAAAGGCTGAAGTGACTTTGAGAAGATCATGACCCTCTTCCTGTTACAGTGAGCCCTGAATAGAAGGCAGATGTCAGTCTTCCTTCAGGTTTTGATTCAGAAGGGGAAAAAGGTACAATTGCTCCCAAACCTTGAATGCTTAAGGCTTGCGAGTTTTGGTTTTTTCTGCCTTATTCCTTGCAAGATGTTCAGATCTGCAAAGGTTTCTTGGCTGAATTTCATTATCACTGATATAGGTGAGTTAGAAAATACCCTGTTGCTACTGACAGCTTTGTAAATAGATAACATTTTGCAATCCATGTATGTTGACAACTCTGAGCATTCTTACTTTTTTATTCCCAGAAAAAGCAACTTTGAATATAGAAGCCAACTCTGAAGGAAGTCAGCATTGCCTTAAGAGGTTAAGAGGTACTGCCCATACTATATTTATAGGGAAGATTTCTGTGGAAGTGGTCTAAGGCTTGATAATTGCTAGCTTTTCTCCCTCAGCTCCCACTCATTCAATACTCATCCATCAGGAAAGCTAGTAAAGTTTAAGCTATCAATGTTTCTTGATTCTAGGAACTATAGGACTCACTGAGGTGTATAGTTTTAGGTTTTTTTTTTAATTGCCAGCTAACTCTCAGGGGAGAGGATAAGGAGGAGGCTCAGTACAATTTTTGATAATAATAAACCAAGTTCTCTTGTGTGAGCACAAGCTGGAGTAAAACTAGTAGCTAAATGTTTCCTAATGTAGGCAGATGTCCTTAGCACCAGGCTCAACATCGTCTTTCAGAGGCTTGCACCACCATGGTTCTGTTTGTACAAAGCACTTAAATAAAGTCAATAATAGAATACAGAAGTGATTTCTAAGACAGCTGTTGAAGATAATGAACTGATTTAATTTCTTAATTAAAAGTATCACTTCCTGTTCCATTTGCTGTAGCATTCGGCTCCTTGGATCACTCCTATGAAGGTATCCTCTTTTGCGCCAAGACAAAATCACACATACGCCATGTGAAGTATACAACAATTACCTGTTATTAACAGACACAGTGATGGGCTGGGACTTTACGTTCACCGTCTCTGGTGTTTTTCCACAATGAGCCTGTGTTGGCCAAACAGCTTTCAGTCAGACATGGAAGTGTAAAACTCCATGGCATCTTCGGATGGAATGATCCACAGTTTTGCTGAGCTGCCATTTCTTCCTCTCTGCTTTTTCACTCAGGTTTTTTGTCACATTATTGCCTTTTTCTGAATCTTTTATTTTGCTTCTTACTTTAAAAAACTTACTAAAGTTTCAGTTTGCCCCTTTTATCTTGTATTCTTTCTTTCCTTGTACTTCTTCCATGCCTTGGTAGCCTATGATCTCTCTAGTCTTCAGACTAAGGTGAGAGCATAGCTATGGTTTCATCATTAAGTTATTCTAGTAAAACTGGCCCCAGTCACATATTTCCCTGCCTTCCATTGTTTATTTAAGAAAAAAAGCATTGGAAGTATTACTTATACTGATCATGGGTACACAAACAATGCTTGAAACTAAACACAAACTCCTGATTTACTAAATTGTGTTTGGCAGCTGTGATATCAATGGACATTTGGTTATAAATTTTACATTGCAACTGAAAATTCAGGCAAAATCTAGCACTAATGGGCTGTGTAGAGCTAATGGATTGCTTCATCTTTTTGTCATCAGATTGGTTTAATTTCTTAGTTAAAATCTAACTGGATTCAACAGCCTTGGCTGATTTAACAAATGTAGCTTGTCAGTGCCCTGTGTAAGTGTGGTCATTCTGCTCTCCAGATATGGTGTTCCTAGGTCATGGAAGCATGTGCATGGTAGTTTTCAGTTGTGAAAGACATTTATTCAATACCTTCAAATTTTATCTGTCCTTTTGTTGTTGTTGTAAAGTGTGGGAATATGATACCACATTAAAAAAGAAAACAAAACAAAACATAAAATTGAGAAGGTTTGCTAAAGACTAAACCTTATAACCAAAGCAGTAAAATACCTAAAACTTTTGGTAATGGGACATCTTCATGCATGATCTTTGATTGTCTATACTCTAACATTAATAAGCAAAAGTTTCTTCATGGATCCTAGAACCCTGAGCTCAATTTAAAGAAAGGAAGGCTAATTTCAATGCTGTCTTCTCAGGCCATAAATTTCACAGATTATGAGTGTGAATAGCTGGAAGCAATGTTCTCTTTCCTTGGTTTTAAATTCCACTGCTGTTCTTTTCACAGTGCCATTCTTGTGCTTCTGAAAGGAAAAAAGGAAGACTGGCTGTCACAGGAAAACTCTGCAGTGCCTCCCAAAGGAAACCTACCCACTTCTCTCATTCATAGGATAAATAATCTGGGGGCTTTTAACCCATTTTTGGCATGTTGTTCTCTTCTGTTTAAACTTTTATGAGTACCTTTGTGGCTGCCTTCCTTAAAATGTGGGTTTTCTGATATTAGCATAAAAGCTTTTTAAAACACAGCACAATCCATTTGAGTACTGGTTCTCTGTTTGCTGTCTAATTTAATGTTCAGAGCATGAGAAATAGGATCATGGCATGTACCACCTTGATTAGTAGTGTGGTGGAAGGGAGTTTATTTTCCCTGAATGCTGTGCACAAGAATATAGGAAAATTTCTGTGTTAATTTGAGCAACTTTTTGGAACTGTTGTGCTCTTCAGTGTCTGCCTTCTCCTGAATACCATTGAAGAGCATCCCAAAAAGTCTCTTAACTTAAAAAGGGATGTTTTTAACTTTGTCTTGTATGCTCACATTCTTCCTCAGTCTGAAAGTCTCAGAAATCTTAGTGTTAAGGAGAGGAGCTTGGCAGCATAGTGGTGTTTTGTAGGGTGTTCATAAACAGGGAGAAGTTATTTTATTTTTTTAAGCAAAAAAAAATAAATCATGTGATTCATCAGCAAATTTTTCCAAATTGGTCTTTCCTTTACTGGTCATCAAAACAGCCGTTGTGAAGAGTTAATCCTATGGGCACAGTGATACCTTTGTTAGTTCTGGGTTCTCAGTTAACCTAACTCTGCCCCTTAGTCCACTCTAATAATGTTTGAGTCATCTTAGTCTACACTATGATTTCCCACATGGAAGCGTTTAAATATACAGTGCTGTTAAAACATGCTGGTTTGACTCCTCGGCAAGTCCAAACAAAAAACATGAAGATGTGACCAGGTCAAATTCTATTTTTCTTTGTGCTGTACCATAAAATGTCTGTCAGTTTCTGTGGTAAACCTTTCATATTCTTCCTAAATTAATCTCTAATTCATGATGAGAATGATTATGGATCACGATTAACGGATGTTATGTTGCAGGCTTTATATATTCGGAAATATTTGGGGTTTGGTGCTTTGTCTTCATTTGCTATTTCATCTCTTTTTTCTTCAGAGTAGATGCATTTCTAATCTAGCAGTTTACTATGCTTGAGTTTCTCAGCTTGTCTCTTATCTTCTGCCTCTAGAAAGATGAATCTTTGTGAACCCCTGGCTCCCTGCTAGGAGTTGTTTACAACTAATGTCTTCCTTAGTCATCTTTTCCTTTTGATGTGTATTGGAAGGGAACTTTATTTTTTTTATTTTTAAGACCACTTTCTTTTCCTCCACAGTTTCTCAGGGGAATTATTTCTCTTTCTTTTTCAGCCTTTCCTCAACATGACTGTTTTAAATATTTCTTTCATGACAGTTCTTTACCCAAGCTTTTCTCTAAATATAAGAACATTACTTTTAAATACTCTCCAAACTGCTATTCAAAACATGTAAGATATAGTATGTCTCCCTTTTGATAATTTTTCTGATTGTTTTTCCTCATTTTAGTGTCTTCTAGGGAGAAGTTGTGTTGGTTGTTTAAGTTTGGTATTTTCCTGACCTGCTGCCGTTTTTCTTCTTAGACCTTGGGAAAACTCAGTTGCTATCTGTACAAATAAAGATGCCTTGGTCCAGTCGAAGGCAGATCTCTGAGATTTGTCTTTTGAACCAGTGCATGCTGGCTACCATCAGGTGCAGGCTTACAGAAGAAATGTATCAGGGATGTAGCTCAGGATAAAGTTTGTATTTTCTATCTAGGCATTAATCATCAGTAATTCTTTACTGCTGGTGATCACTTCATACTGCAGTTGTAGAAACCCTACATATTCTATTTCATCTGTGTACTTACCTTTCCATTCTGCTGGGTATATTTCATAGTCTAAACAGTAGGGCATACTAAATTATTAAATCTGTTATACTTGTCCTTTCTTTCCTTGCAGTCTTACAAAATACAATCACCAGACCCCTCTTTCTCTCTCCTTTTAAATCTGGATGGTAGTTCTGTAGCAACTGTGCTAACCTTGGCAAAAGTTAACAGCTTTGGTTCATTAATTGAATGGAAACTTGCGCAAACCTATTGCAATAAACTCTTCCAGTCTCCTTCCCCTAGCTAGATCTCTAAAAACTCTTGTAACAATAGTGATATCTTCATCTCATGTTTTCAGATATTCAGGGGAAAACAAAAATATTCATTTTTGTTGGGGACTCAGCGTCCCCTTCTGAAGTAATGCAACGCAGACTAATGGGATGCCATAACAAACATGAGGTTCTGGACAGAACACAGTATGGATTCCTCCAGAAAACAGTTCTGCCAGAAAGTGGTAGGACTGATTCCTGTTTTCCTGATAAAACAGGTATAAATAAAAGAAGACCAGGGGAATTGATCTTACATTTTGGCTGCCTAAGCTAGGTATGTAAAGCTAAGGGAACAGTCCCCATTTTGTCTTCATTTCCTCCCCTTTCCCCTTCCCCGTCATTATATGCTTAATTCATAATATGCCACATTTGTGGTTCACATATAACGGTTTGTTAATTCAAACATAGCTGGAAGCTTTTAGTGGTTGTTTTTGGGCCTTCTGGAACATGAACTTCAATCTTCACAGGCTGTATTTTAAAAGGGCTGATGAACTCATTTTCCAAGGTTTAATTTGACAGAAGAGTGATTTTATCTGTTATATCAATTAAAGTGGAGTCTATTTGTTATCAGTCAACAGTATAGTTTATGCTAATTACTATAACTGTTAAGTGCATTATGTTGCCCATACGGTGGCCATTCTGTCATTGTCTCTCTCTTTGAATACACCTTTTTTATTGGTGAACCTGTTGCTTCTGCTTGGAGCATGCTAATCAAGAATATAACTCCAAACTGTAACCAGGAACTTAGCCCACAGAACTCTGATGAATGTGGAGGTTTAACTTAGCAGAACAGAAAACAAAATGGGGATTATGCTATCCTACTAAAATTGCTAAAAACTTTTTCTTGTTAAATTTACGTAAAAAGAAGGACTTGTTCCTGCTATTCTAAAATAATAAAAACATTGTTCCCAGTACATGTTCACTTATAGCAAATCCACTGCTTTCCAGAGACCAAGCACCTGCTTTGTATCGCTGTGCTCCTCAAAATAATAATTTGCAAGATATTTATGTGGTATATTCTATAGCATCTTTTGTGGACGAGAGAATATTGTTTTTAAGGTATATTTGAATTTTGTTAGTTGGAAGCTTTCTACAAACATACTGTGAATGTTTATTTTGGTGTCAGTCCTACAGAAATGATGAAATATGAACTTGAACTGAACTTCCCACTATTACAAAATGAGTAAAAAGTAATGTTTGGAACAGTAACACATTCTTTTTCTCATTCTTCTGAGTTTTTCCTGAGCCTTAACAATGACTGTTGATGACAGCAGCTATGAAGACTCTATAAGTAGAGCCAGCAGATACACTTTGTAATCAACTTGTGTCTAAAAATTCAATGCCTGTTTTATTTTAAAGAATTCTTAGTGCAGAACACTGGCTTCTCTCTACAAAACCACAATGGAGAAGGGAGTTGCAGACTATATTCTCACTATATCTTCTTTCTTCTTTGTATACATTTGTTTCCTCCATATCTTTTTTTCCCAAGTGTACATTTACCCCTCTGTTCTTTTTCTTATTATTTTCTTACCTCATGCCCCTAAAAACCTAAGTTTTGTCCAAATTTTTTCTTTTCAGGTCTTTTACACACATGGAGAATTGTATGCTTGTACCCATTGCAAAATTTCATTTTAAGTTGGTTTTTCACATTGCTGAGAAATAAACATGAGCTCTAGAGACACATGTATGTGAAAAGGAAGAAAATTATTATTAAGATTTTGCTATATTTTTCCCTTTTTTTTGTGATATCAGCACTTACTCTGTGCTGACTATTCCTAAATATCATGAGATATTCAGCCAAGAGTGGCTGAGACTCAGCCACGGAGGCCAAGAACAAAATTCTTGCCAAGTACTGGCTTCCCAATTTCTCTCTGTGAAGCTGGTGAAGATATACCAAAAGGGAGAAGGATGCACTTATATGAATCCTCTCTTCCTCTTGAAAGATTCTGGATTTTAATAGGTCTTCTGAGCTGTGCAGCATGCTTCAGCTCTGTCTGCATTCAGGAAAGCATGTGAATACCTGAAGAAAAACAGAATTTGAAGTACTGAGCCTTGCAAATGGATATGGGTGAGGTGGAGGTTCTCAGGAACATTTCATCCTTTTAACTTAGCTCCTATATATTCCTAAAGGGGACAAGCAGTAGGGAACTTCCATCAGACTTCAGTTTGTCCAAGCACTGTGATTTGTAACTACAGAAAATTGTTACTTAATTGTACTCAAAAGATCTAAATGTCTGAAGGAGTAAGTTACTGACAAATGAAAATGAAATGGTAATTGTGATGTTAACTTGATAGCAATTTCTGAACATTTTCTTGTTCAGGAAAATTGTACAAAGCACTTTGAGAAAATGAAGGCTGCATCAGTCTAACACTTGTAACAGGCTGTGTTCCTGAATCTCCATCTGGAAATTTATTTTCAGGCAGTCTTACTGGCCTTGACTCTCAAAATGGCTCAGGCAGTGAGGTACAAAGACTTGCATGCACAGCTCCCATAGAAGTGGGGAGCTGATAACCCTGTCTGAGGTCAGATGTTCTATAAATGGGCAAAATCCTCCAAAGAGCTCTGCCAGTCTACCTTGCGCGTGAACTCTCTGCTGCCTTTGGCAGTCTTTCAAAGACAAATATACTGGATTTTGCATATGCCAGGCCATTTGCACCATCTGCAGCACAAGATTTGGTTGAGTGCAAGGAGGATAGACCCTCGGATAATTTATGTCAGTCTTTCATTTGAAGTAGGAACAGCTACTGAGGCAGAAAACTCTGAAAATTAGGATCTTGGCATTTATGTAAACAGAAACAATCACAACTAATGCTGTGTCCTAAGCCTTAGCAACTCTCATACAAATACAAATACATACATACATCTCATACATACAAATGCATGTATGAGGTGTAGAGTTTATAGACAGTTCCTATAGAATAGTGATCATGTCTGTTTAGGCAGTGCAAGCGGACTTGCCAGACTGAGTCAAGAAAAAGATATATGAAATAAATAATTTATGTGCTGTATTGTCTCATCTCAGCTTCTTGGTGTTGGATTGAGTGGCTTGCTTTTGCGTCTTTTCAGACTGAAGAAAGTAATTTATATATGTGTTTATTAAAATTAATCTGGCAACTACTCCATCTTAAGATGTTCATTTTTAGATTCTTAAAAATACAGTTCCTAGAACTGAACATGGTGCTGGTGAAATGACTCACTGCAATGCTTATCATCATGGCATAGTAACAAATAGTTCAATCTGGCAGCCATGATTTACCTAAAACCTTTTGTCTCTAAGTGTAAAATTCGGAGCAATCCAAATAAAAAAACAAACCAACAAATCGAAAATTAAAGGAAAAAAAGAAGGTCCAGTCATAACAGTTTCATGGTAGTTGTATTTCTGTAGCCTGACTTTATATCCTGAACTTCTACCTCACACTGCTTCACAGATCCAGATGTTGTCCAGGCAATAAGAGGAAGCCTCAGTGAAGTAGTCATATTCCTCAAAACAGTTTAGTGTTAACAGAGATGATTTGAATGGACGCTACAGATTCAATCAAGGCCAGAAATTCTGGCCTTGCTCCCAGCAATAAGCACCAGCACTGTATGGTGCTAGTACACAGTTCATTTTACAGTGAGCCTAGTACTGTAAAATTTGGCAGGCACCATGTACTGTGTGCTTCATGGATTAGATTATAGCATAAACTGAATTAGGCCACAACCCACTCAAGTTATACTATGCTGTATTCACTGAATTCACATTTGTCTGCGTGTGTATACGTATTTATCATTCATTTGTGTGCTTGTACAAACACATCTACACACATATTTGTATGCATCACCAGAAAGTATGGATAGCTTCTATCATGATCAGAATAGATGAATTCAAGTTTTCATCCATGTTGTTATGGAGGAAAGAAATATAATTAAACTCAGAAACAGGTGAAGAAGCCTCCTGCTCTGATGGCATCATAGTGCTAGTCTAAGAACCTCTATAAAATATCTTTTTATAGAATATCGCAAGATGACATTAACACATTTAAAATAACCTCTAATGAATTCTGGTTCTTTCTGTACTGAAACCCAAGTACATTTACAGATGGTTCTACCATCCTATCCTACAGAAAGAAAAAAGCTTAAATTCAGCCGACTGACTTCTTGCTAGTTTGCTAATCTGTCTACATTTTTGGGCATTTAGTCTGTGGGAAAGACTGGATAATTAAAGCATATTCCATTAGCTCAGATGCATAAGTATCTCTACCTCCACAGTTGCAGTCCAAGAAAGAGGTTTTCTGATCTTTTGCTTTTGACGGAAGCTCCTGCTTTTGCAGAGGACGATTTCAGAAGCAACAACAGAAGCAGAATGTGAACATTTGAATATGCTCATAAGCTGTTATTTACCCAGTGTAACATTTTTTCAAGTGTCCCATCACTTCGCTATGTTTTTAGCTATACTTGCTCTCTGTCTTATATACCTTTTCTGGGTCACTATTTGAGGAGATAAGGGCTTGTGAAAATGAAATGGGGCACTTTGGCTTTGTATTTATAACACTAATATCTTAACTTGCCTCTTTTTCATGATTCTAATCATTGTTAAAAAGCTGTCTTATACGATTTTTACATACAGACTTTAATAGTTTCATTATCAGGTCTTTCTCAAAAGACAGTTGGAAAGCCTGCCCCTATTATCTCCTGATATTGATCAGTTTATGGCCCAAACAAGAGCTAGTAAAGGGCTATATGCATTGCTTCAACCCTGCAAGGTTGCGTGAGGTCTGATTAGCAAGCTATGGAGCCATATGGAAGAAGGTGAAAGAAGTTTGTTCTGAAACGTTTCTCATTTCAGATGGTAAGAATTCTTATCCTTGTAACTGGTTAACACCAAGTGAAAGCATTAGTCAAGTAGGGCTAACAGATCTGAGAAAGTGTGAAACATTTGAACTGCTTTGGCACTTTTTCCCACCAAGCTATTCCTACATTTTTTCCTGCTTCATTTAGATACGAGATTTTATCAGGGGAGCGATAAGGAGTTTATTTTCTCCTTTGATGTCCTGTTCCGTCTTCTGCCCTCCCTCAGTCTCTTAAATATCTCTAGACTGTTAAAGGACAGTAATTTTCAGTCATTACAGGTCTGCAATGATTTTTTAAAAATATATAACTTAATAGCCAGTTTAGTTATATGACTTCTTAATGATCACTAAGCGTCTCATCAACAGAGGTGGGTGGGAATATTGATGGTGCCAGACAGCTTCCCTATCCAAAGCAGAATTAAAATTAAGGGTAATTAAAAGGTTTCTGTTGGGAGATGGAAACTATACAAGAAGACTTAACAGTTTGGTGGCTAGTTTACTCACTTAGGATGTGGGGAATACATTACAGTTAGGCACTGGGGTTTACCTTATCCCAGACAAGTACCTTAATGCTGAGTCATAAGTGTCTTCCTCCCCATGTCGAGGCCTTCCAGACCTGAGCAATTTTCTCAAGAAAGCTTTCTTCTGGAAGGCGGTGTTGTTCCCATATGTGTTTAGGTTTGACAGAATGTTATTAAAAATAAAATCTTTCCCTCCCCCCATTTTTCACTTTAAAGAAAGGAAAATAAGTGTTAAGTATTTCCACTCTTCTCAGCATACCAAATGCTTGGAGTAGTTTGGAGGAAGTTGAACTTAACCCTCAAGAGAACTGAAATCAAATTATAGGGGTAGATTAGGCCAGTGGGTACCACTGGATGCATCTTTGCCCTGCACAGGGTAGGAAGGAGAAGCAAAGTAGCCAGTTCACCATGTTCCCATACTTGGGCTGTCTGGTACATCTCAGTACCCACCCGGGTAACAGTACTGCTCTGGGGTCCTCCTTTACTAACTGCTCCCTCATGGGGCATCTCTAACATCTTGTCATGTTGCTTGTTAGAGAGAGGCCTGTAATTGTCGGTTGTGTTAGTGAAAACACGTGAGTCAGGACATTACTCAAGTGACAGCGGAGAACTGAGAAAAAAATTGCTGAAGTCATTACAGACCTCCCAGTTCTCATAAATCATTCCTTGGATTGAAATTACTTGTTCCACTCTTTTGTAATATTCAAAGAATGTAAAATTGAGTATTTATAGCACCACAGAACTGCTGCTAACACTTATCATAGAATCATAGCATACCAGGTTGGAAGGGTCTTCAAAGATCATCTAGTCCAACCTCTCAAGGTAAAAGTGTAGTTTAAATGAGATGAGTCAGCACCCTGTCAAGCTGACTCTTAAAACTGACCTATATAGGGGAATCCACCACTTTCCTGGGAGATTGTTTCAATGTCTGATTGATCTCATGGTAAAAAATTTTCTTCTGAAGTTCAACTGGAATCTCTCCAGAATCAATTTTTGTCCATTACCCCATGTCTTCTCCATGTGACTCCTTGTGAAAAGGAAGTCTCCATCTTCTTGGTAACCACCCTTTATGTACTGGTACATGGTAATAAGGTCTCCCCCAAGTCCTTTTCCAAAGAGCTGCTCTCTATCACATCATCCCCAAGCCTGAATTGATGATGAGGATTGCCCCGATCCAGGTGCAGGACCTTGCACTTAGCCGTGTTGAACCTCATAAGGTTCACATGGGCCCACCTCTCCAACTTGTCCAGGTCCCTCTAGATGACATCCCATCCCTCTGGCATGTCAACTGCACCACTCAGCTTGGTGTCATCCGCAAATTTGCTGAGGGTGCACTCGATCCCATGCTCTGTATCATTGATAAAGTTATTAAACAACTCTGGTCCTGGTATAGACCCCCTGAGGGACACCACTTGTCACCTATCTCCATCTGGACATCAAGCCACTGATCACAACTCTCTGGATGTGACCATCCAACCAATTCCTTATCCACTGAACAGTCCACCCATCAAATCTGTATCTTTCCAACTTAGAGAGAAGGATGTTGCGGGGGACGGTGTCAAAGGCCTTGCAGAAGTCTAGATAGATGACATCCATAGCTTGTTCCTTTTCCACTGATGTATTCACACCATAATAGAAAGCCACTAGGATGGTCAGGCAAGACCTGTCCTTAGTAAAGCAATGTTTGCTTTATCCTACTCACAAAAACCAAAATTGGCTTAGGAAGGGGGTAGCAGGGTACATAAGTGCACATATACACCCAAAGATATACCAATTCTGCTGTTACCTTAACAGGAAAATACTACTCTCTCATCTGTGTCATCCTACTTTGTGAACTAAAAAACTGAGTGGCTTAGAAGTTTAGGCACTCAACTACTGTAGTTAACAACTGTGCAATGGCGAGCACTGCTTGATCTGGGAAGCTCAGTTTCCTTATGAATATATCCACATTTATATATGTCTGTCTTTAATAAGAGGTGGTTTAGAAAGGTATTTGTTATAAGTTCATAGGCTTTACTTGATGAGCCAGCCTCTGATTTGTATTTATTGAAGCAGATGTTAAGCGGAGAGAAGCGACTGACATGCCTGTAGTGGTTCCATAGCTGTCTGAATTATTGTTAAAATCCCAGCACTGGCACATGTCTAATTTAATACACATTTCAGCAGCAACCATGGTAATAAAATCTGAAATGCCTCGTTCTCCTTTCATTTAAGTCAGTAGGGGAAAAAAGAGATCTGTATCAATATGAACATAGAGGTGTTCCTGGCCAATATTAAGCTATCTTTTTATCTAGCAAAAAAGACTAATCTTGTTGTTTTAACAAGCTATCTATAGCAGGCTGTGTTATTTTTAAGCAAATGTGATGCAATGACATAATTCTTCATGGACTCATATGGTTAATTGCAAAGCTCTCTTTTCAAATGACTGTGTTTCATTTCTAAACTGTACATCTGAACTCACAAGAGAGACATAAAAGACGAAAATGGCTTGGATCTGAAATTTAGGAAATTAGTAAAAAGAGAATTAAAAGCATGAGTTCCAGGCTGCAAACCCTCTCTGGGTTTTGAAGGCATATAAGGCTAGCTTGCACTTCAGTGAGCCAAGATAGGTACCCTGGCTAGCAGCTGGTTGGTTGGGGACAGGCAGCTCTGGGCTGGAGTGGTTAGATGGCATCAGGGCATGATGCACAGAAGAGCCTCCCAGCATGGACTCTGCCTCAGGCAGGGTCTAGTTCTGCTCAATGTTCTGATCTGTGAGATTGGGTTTCTTTTCCCAAAGCTGCATTTCAGGAATAAAAAGGGCTAATGCCACCTCACCTTTTTTAACAGGTGTCTCAAACTGTTTTAGCTGCTTGAGAGACAGGTGCTTTTGTTTAGTTTACAGGTACCTCCTGAAACAGGGCACTTGTTTTGGGTTGAGCTGACATTAACAGAAGATAGGATTGAAATCGGTGGGACTGAAGGGTTCTTTGTAAGTCTGCAGAAGCTAAAAGTATCTTCTGAGCTGTGCTGAGAAAATTTACTTTTCTTCCTAGTGAGTACCTAAATGGGGATTCCACCACTATGCCTATGGTAGAACGGCTCAGTAGGGAGTCAAACATCTGCTTGACAGAGCAGCCCATCACCAGGAGTATGCCTAATTAATCCTGCTGTGTTGTGAAGGGACATCAATTCTGTCAATGTTTTTGTACAGTCTTTCACTTGTTTCCACAATTATGTGTCACTAACTTACTGTAGGAAGTGTTGAAAACAATTTTTTTCCTGGACATACATATTTGTGAATTCGTTACATTGACGTCTATTTTTAGGATTAGCCTAGCTTCAGATTATTCTGGAGGATGGGAAGTTAGAATTTTGTCAAGCCCTAATTACAAATGTAGAGTAATGATGATACAGTTATCCATTTATAAATGCCTTAATTAAACACTTGGCACATAATAATGCTTAGATTTAATGTTCTCTTGATATAGATATATACACCTCAAGAGGACTAAGTTGGGAAACCCAACTTGTTTTGGGAAACAAAAATAAATTTAAACTTGGGGGTAATTAAATTCTCATCTGCAGTGGTAAATTATTTTAGCTACTCTATACAGAATGTAAGTATAGTTTATCTACTTTTTATTGGAAATTGGGATTGAATAAGCACAGTGAAATCTTCTAATGAGACTTTTTTCCATTTAGGAATTAATATAATCCATTGAAATTTGTTATGTTTAAAATTATTTACCATAGTGAGAGCGTGTGAACAAGTCAGATTTACAAAGAAGCACAACTATCCATGCAAAGAATGATAGCACAGCTAGAGAGGCATTCATGGTTATCTCTTTTCTCTGAAACACATCTCTAAAGGAAGCACTTCATCAAAACTTGGAGGGATTTTTTATCAGCTTGTCACTGACAAACTTAAGATTCATTGACAAAATGATTAATAGTGTACCATGTTCATCTGGAACTCTAAGGAAACATTTTATCTTGAAAACACTTGTCTCTAATTCCTTTTAAAAATTCTAAGTAATTCTGCCAATTTAGAGACCCAAACAGTTAAAAGCTGTCTTTTTTCTAAGGAAGATAAAAGGAGAGAAATATCTATGATGACTCACATCTTACATGCACCAAACCTAATTAAAAACAAACAAACAAACAAACAAAACCAACTAAAAAAAACCCCCCACAAAACAGAAAAAAACCCAAAACCAAACCACAAAACCAACCAACCAACCAACCAAAAAACCAGAAGAAAACACAGCATACTCTGTGATGTCCTGCTTTATAACAATGGAGGATGAAGTCTGTCTCCAAATTTCTTTGTCTCCTTTTGAAGAGAGAAAGTATACACATGTCCACGTTTTGATGAGTCACTTCCTGTAGATAGACTATATTCTCATCGTATTGTGTGTCAATAGCTAGACAACTTGGAAAATGCTAATACTTTTGATATATGACTAGTTTGACTGCACACAGAAATTTTAGGCCTGATTTATTCATTTAGCTTGAACCTAACTTGCACAGCTCTTTAACTTGGAAAATACATGTTTTCATTTCAAAAAGGGTATGGCTTATGTAAATAGGTAGCTTATAGAAAGGTTTTGTCAGCACTTTAACAGAAAACTACAACTAGGTCTGTGGATCCAGAAAAGAATTAATCATCACTGGAACTTGGAAGTATTTGATGTGATTTTTTTTTTCCCTTCCTTGCTTGTTTACATTCACTCCTGAAACTGTTTTGTTTTTGTCAAAGGTCTGAGAAGTTTTAGCATTCAAAAGGAAGATTGGAAGTGTGTAGTTCTGAAGTTTTATCACAAATCTCCCAGCAAAATTTCCCTCTTCAGAAACTAGCTTTACTGTGTTTTCATAAGAATTTTTAATGAAAAAATACATTTCTACTCATCAAAGTTCCAAAGGGACACTTTAAAATAAGGTTGAAGAATATAATTAAAGTTAAAATTCAAAACAAGGTAAAATCTAACTGAAGACAGTTTTGTAATTTGGAGATTTTTAAGCATGCATTTTGAAATTCCATTTTGTCAAAGCGTCTTTTGTTAAATTGTCCTATCAAGAAACAAAACAAAATAAAAATGCTGGTAAAACTTGCTGGAACTTTGTGCAAGTGTGCTCCTTCTGCTGCTGAAATTTTTTGTTGATTTTTTTTCCCACCCATTAAAATAATGGTTATAGAATAGTCTTTCAGTATCAGAAAGACATAACTCTTGACGCTTCTGGTGTCTTGGCATTCCAGTAGAAAACTCTGATCTACAGGGACCTGCAGTTATTGTGGGAAGGTGTTCTCCAGTATTCTTGAGATCTGAATGGTGCATAAATAATTTGGAGGGTTTTTATAAGGAAGGAGGTTAAATTCTTTAAAAACTTTTCATCCTATAGCCCATTATGTTGTACTAAAGTTGTCAAAATTTTCAAAGTATGTGGATTTTGCTTTTTTTTCTACACATGGAACAATGGCTTTTCAGAGAAGTCTGGCTTTTCCATTTTTTCAAATTTAAAACGCAAAGCTGGCACAAATGACAAACATGTAGTAGGCCAAATACAATAAAAATATTGTTAAGACAAGGTTTTTTCATAGCAGAAAATTAAATTTTTCGATACTGCAGTAACATTTATTCTGTGATAATA